>NC_051390.1:8877429-8884929 GCF_015228065.2 Penaeus monodon | reverse complement strand
CTAATGATACTGATAATGACAATAATAATCATGATAGTAATATGATAAGAATTATGAACATAATGAAGATAATTATATTATAAACATTGGTAATAGAGATACTATTGACAGGAGTAGGGACGAGTAAAAAGTATGAATAAAATTAATTTCTTTAGAGTGCAAGAGATAGCCATTCTCATTCATATATTTTTCTACATTTAACGCAACGTATACTTTTAGAAGCATTGATAATTATGACAAAAATGTAATAGTAACAATTGTTGATACTGCAACTTATTATTTTATCTGCGATAAAGATTGTTAATATCATTATCAAAAATGATATAGTTCTTATAATGAAAATCTTATTATTCACCATTATTAATGTTTTATCTGCCCATTATTTATTGAATGAGTGAAGTTAGGCTATGTTATTTGAAAAAAAGAAAAAAAAAATCCACCATAGTTGCATATAACCACACCACACATGTAAAAAAAAAAAAAAACGGATGAAAATTACAAACATACAAACGAAAAGCAACGAAACAGTACAAGACAATAACACCAAAATTTGTTCAATCTCTTTTTAGAATTCACGTCACGTAACTGAGGATTTAGTTCATTTCCCAGTGCATTCCACTCGGCGATCTAAAATTGGAAATAAAAGTCATGGCAGAATATTGAAATCGAAAATAAAGCTGGAGACCGATTAAATGCTAAATGTCATTCAATTTGAAATAGAAAATTGAAGGTTATGTTTTAGATTGTTATGGGAAATGAATAATAAAAAAAGAAATATGATCAATGATACGTGACTAACTGTAGATTCATAAATGGTCTTTAGTTACTTCATTATCGTTACTATAATCATATCTTATCTTTGATTAAATTTCATAGCTAGTTACATTACGGATACACTGCCATTCCTGAATATATGATGTTAATGGTGTGATTTGCATAACCAGATTATTATTATCCTTATTATCATGGTTAGTGTTATCATTGTCATTATTGTTCTTCTTATTGTTATCTTATCAGCATTACTATTATCATTATAACTTCTGTTGTTATCATTATCATTATTGTTAACGTAACGATTAACATTATCACCATTATTTCTACCATCATTTAAAAAAAAAGAAAATTAATAAGAAAATGAGAAACCAAACCAGGAAGATATTTAAAAAAAATATAAGATTTGCGAGTAGTGGCACTGTACCCGGCACTGTGCCAGGCCGCTCTTGGCACCCCGTCCCCCACTTAACCGTACAATGGCGTTATGACATGTTATGTTATGCATTTCCCTGCACAAATGACCAGAGGACCGTCTTGGCCATCTCCAACACGCCCTCCGTGCCTGCGGCCGTGCTCACGAAGTCACTACGTGCTTCTCTCAGACACAGGCGTTTGGGCAGGTATCATTGCAGCAACACTCCTGAAGCAGCGGGAGCCTGAAGCAGCAAGCAAGTTGAAAGATCTCGTTTCTGTGTGTGTGTGTGGGGGGTTAGGGGGGGGGGGTTGGAGAGGAAGACTCACCACCCGACGGCACTACTTCGTGACCTCCTCGTAGCATAGGTCCTCGTAGCATTGGTCATCGTAACACAAGTCATCACAGCAAAGGACATCATATCACAGGTCATCGTAGCAAAGGTCATCGTAGCACAGGTCATCGTAGCAAAGGTTATTGTGGCACAGGTCAGCATAACATGGGCCATCAGTACACAAGTCATTGTTTCATAGGTCACCGTGGGACAGGTCATCGCAACATAGGGTCGTCGTAGCATAGGTCATCATAGCACAGGTCATCGTAACATAGGCCTAAACTGTTCGCCCCACCAAGGACCACAATTTTTTTCCTTTTTTTTATTTTTATTTTTTCGTTTTTACACCTATGTAGATCGGGCTATAGCTTAAAATGCACCTAGAATAACTAATTTTTCGAAAATGTTGCTAAATTAAAAAATAGGGTTTTGAAAGGTAGAGTGCTATTAATATTTCGTCGCCGTTACTGGCGTCCGTCTGCAGAGCGCAATCTCTCCTATGCCGTAAATGCTTGAACAACGACGATATGACGATTGCGGGTGTGATCTTGGGGGAAGCCTCTGCCTATGGCTGCCCAAACATTCTCAATGAGATTATCTAGCGATTTGAGTGGATGTGGCACAGCGTAATCTCGGGGTGTTGCCGAAATCACACCTTCACTGCTCGTGTGGATGGGGCTGATATCCTAGAGGAGGTAAATTGTCCCTCGCCGATGGTAGAAACACCTCGTCCAGGATTTCCACGCAGGCATACCCCGTAAATCTGCCGGGCCCGACGTCCGTCAACTCCTCGACACCGCTGCTGCTCATCCACTCAAACTGCCCAGCGATTTGTGACAGTTTGCGTGTTGTTGCCAGCAGAATAAAAGGGGTTCGCATCCCTTACAGTAGTTATGGAAGTTATGGATTGTAAAGAAAGAGAAAAAAAATAATAACGAAGAAAATGGCTCACAGTAAGAGGAACTGGGGACCCTACCACGTACTTTCTCCCAGATCATCACAACATGAAAACTACAATTAAGTATCTAGCTGTGACCACGGCGGCTCAAACATGAACCTACCGCTAAAAAAAAAGAGGACATGGCAACTAACTACCGGCCACGCCCTTTCTAAAATCCAGTTAGATGTGAGGGGTGTTGCCACTGAGTATCAAATTAGCTCATGATTTTCATGCACTTCAATGTAAGCTTCCTATTTGTCTTTCATATAGTACAATGATTTATAGTTTTAAATGACATTTACTAT
The DNA here is from genome assembly GCF_015228065.2 of Penaeus monodon. Classification (NCBI taxonomy): domain Eukaryota; kingdom Metazoa; phylum Arthropoda; class Malacostraca; order Decapoda; family Penaeidae; genus Penaeus; species Penaeus monodon. The sequence continues at coordinate 8,882,164 of NC_051390.1, read as the reverse complement.
ATCTTCCACTGTTGTGCATCTAGGGTGCCCACTTCTAGCCTTATCTCTAGTGGATCCAATTACTTGGTGTCACTAGATCCACAGAGACACGGTTGGCTTCAAAATACCTAATCTTGATATTCCCTCTGAGTAAAGGATAATTATGACCTCATAAACAAATGGTCTACGAGGTCTCCATTGCTAATACTGGCATGATACGAGGCCCTTGCGATATCACCTCCAAAACACTATTCGAACACATTATGAAGCTTCATCTGTTCCGAGCTTTGAAAACAACAAGTACCAACATTTCCGAATCAACCCCTTGCGATCGATTCGGTTTCATCAATTTCCGAGTAATACTTTTTTAGCGACTGTACATGGGAATTGCCTCGTTTTATGTTTTGTTCTATTGCTTTGCTGTCTCGTGCATTTTTTTTATGGGAGGGGGGGTGTCTTTTTGTTATTTGTTATGTTACTGTTTGATCCACCTTATGTTATATATTTCTTGATGTATCTGTTCGTATCTTTTATACTGTTTGTATACTGAATTTCACAATTCGATGATTAATTTTAAATGCGTTTTTTAATGTTAAATTAAACCTCCATGATCACTCTACAAGCTCCCTGATTGTTTAGGAAATGAACAACCAGTAGTGGCAACGGAACCAATTTATAACGCTGGAGTATCGGATAGTAAATTGATACACAGCCTTATAACAAAGACACAAGCAAACTCCTGCCAATGTAATATGCTGTTACGTGTAGGGAGATACTACGAGGCAACGAGGGGAGGGGGGAGGGAGACAGGGTGAAGGGGAGGAAGGGAGGGGAATGAAGGGAGACGGAAGAGAGGTAGTTGCAAGTCCTGGGGGGGGGGGGAGGGGGAGGGAGCAAAGTGCAAGCAACTATTAGTATAGATAGATAGATATATATAAATTTCCAGCTTACCTTTGGGGCAAAACGAGCCGGTCTTGGAAATTCCTGAGGATTGAAAAGAGTGGAAAAGTAAGAAACCTCAAGACATTTTGTTCAAGAAAAAAGGAAAAGAAAAGAGAAAGAAATGCACGTTTTTTTAGTCATAATCTAAATAACGATATAGTGATTATATTTATTTTTCTTGAGTTGAAATAGATAAACAGACAGATAAAAGAGAGAAATAGACAGACAAGCAGACAGATGGAAACAGAGACAACGAGAGAGAGAGAGAGAGAGAGAGAGAGAGAGAGAGAGAGAGAGAGAGAGAGAGAGAGAGAGAGAGAGAGAGAGAGTTATATACGTAAACATACGGAAAAGTCGGAAAATTAGATAGATAGATAGGCTCAGAGAAAACGTATGGTTGCAACGTTTTCACATATTCTTATATTCATTTTATTACTATTATTATATTACCATTCATAATATCAGCGAAAATAGTTTCTGTTTCCCTTCTTTCTCTCAATTCGAATAAACCTCCATTTCAAAGTTTTCATTTTGAATGAAAGCCTGAGTTAGAAGGAGGTGACATACAAATTGTACAAAACCGCAAACATCATTGAAAGTACACTTACTATGCTAAGAAAATAATGGAAAAGAAGGGGATACAACGCACCTACTTATAAATACTTAAAAAGTGTAAAATTGCATCTGTATAGCTACTAACAAACACTTTTTTGAATAACAAGAAACTCACCCAGGCTTTGGACATATAACACAACATCTACCAAGAAAAACAATATAATTCACATATTGTTTTATCAAACACTTCAGAAAAAACGCATATCATAGAATTTGGAAACTAACACCTAAACACTTAGCTGCAACTTTGCAACATGACTCAAAGATTCAGTATATCACAACCTTTTTTTCCTTTTTTTTAAACATCCAAATTCGTTTCGTGATATCTTCTTCCTGAGAACACTATAGCACAAAAAACATCTTTGTTTTCCCTCATGGCTTCTTACTTAGGTGCTAGCTCTTTGTTGTTTTATTTTTCGTCTAAAGAATACATTCAGGACTATGGAACCGTAGCTCAACGTAGTACAAAGGTGTTTTTCTGCATACAGAGAACGTCTTACAATGTTGCAATGTATATCTTCATAGTAGATGTGTTAGCCAGGATAATATGGTATCTTTTCTGTATCATATATGTCTGCTCATTAATTTACCTATCTGTTTGTCAGTCTAGGTATCTATCTATCTCTCTATCTATTTATCTCTATCTATCTATCTATCTATCTACATATCTATCTATATATCTACCTACTTACCTATCTGTCTATTTATCTACCTACCTACCTATCTTTCTACCTATCTATTTATCTATCTGTTTATCTATAACTTATCTTCTATCTGTCTATGCATCTGTGTCTGTCTGTCTCTGTCTGTCTGCCTGTCTGTCTCTCTCTCGCTCTGTCTGTCTGTCTGTCTGTCTGTCTCTGTCTCTGTCTCTGTCTCTCTCTCTCTCTCTCTCTCTCTCTCTCTCACTCTCTCTACCTATGCTAATTGTCTACCTATGCATCTGTCTACCTACTTACTCTCTGTCTGTCTGTCTGTCTGTCTGTCTGTCTGTCTCTCTACCTATCTATATATCTGTCCATCTAATTGTCTATCTATACATCTGTCTATCTGTCTATCTACCTACCTATATCTACCAATCTGTCTGACAATCTCTCTCCTCCCTCCTCTTTCCCCTCTCTCTCTCTCTCTCTCTCTCTCTCTCTCTCTCTCTCCCCCCCTCTCTCTCTCTCTCTCTCTCTCTCTCTCTCTCTCTCCCCCCCTCTCTCTCTCTCTCTCTATTTATCTATTTTTCTATCTGTTTATGCGTACATTTTTATAACTGTGAAATCTAAGAAGGGAATGTAAAGTAATAAAAGAAAAAGAAAAAGAAAACGTAATTTTCTAACTTGGATCAGCTGTAAAAACATCCCCAACTATGGAGAAAAAACAAAGTAATTTCTTGTCATAATACAACGTGATCAGATAGGCCTATAGTCTTTTTGCTTTTAGGCTTATATTTTATGAAAGTTGGGTTTTCGCTCGTGTGTGTGTGTGTGTGTGTGTGTGTGTGTGTGTGTGTGTGTGTGTGTGTGTGTGTGTGTGTGTGTGTGTGTGTGTGTGTGTGTGTGTGTATGTAAGCGTCTGTGTGTGTTTGTATATAGTTCTGTGTACGAGCGTGTTTTACATATGCATTTATATTCTGTACATTCGTGTCTTTGCAATTCTATCTGACCCACTCATCTCAACCCGAAAAAACAACAACGAAAGACAATCATTTCTACCAATTCTTTTTATTTTCTACCCATTAACTTATCACTCATTATCGCTGCCATCCTTCCTCCTTTAAAATTCTTTTTTATCTCTCCCTCTACTACAATACTTCGCAATTTTACTTACCCAAGAGGCAGAATCAAGCGGTTCTGAAAAGTCTTCGTAAATCCAGGTGCAGGGTCTCCGTTCGGGGAGAGTTGGCGCTGAACTTTTGACATGGCTGCTGCTGCTCCTTTGCGGGATACGAATTTATTTCAAAATCCGAAGAAAATTCCTCTTCTTGTGATTATTTCTTGGTTTCTTGTTTATTTATTTATTTATTTTTTTTACTGGGGGATTATTTCCGTTTTTATTTTGGTTTAGTTGTGGATTGGTTTGTAAATAAAATAGTTTGAAGTTATTTATCTCTTTTATTTTCTAATTTTGGTATTTTGGAATTACGTTTCGTGATACCTGTTTCTTTTTTCTATTTCTTTTTCTTTTTCTTGTCGAGAAGCTTAAAATAGTTTCTTCCTTGCCCAATCACTCTCTGTCTCCCTCGACTGCGGAAATTGCTCCTGTCGAGTTAAATTCAAATAAATAGTTTTTTTTTATAGGTAATCTTCTGCTCGCTGAGGGTGGGATGTATTTTAAGGTGTATACAAATGATGTATTTCTTTTGTCTTCCTTTGTTATTCTTTTATTTCAAGTCTTGTTTATTCATTTCGTCTTTATCTATTCTCTATTCTTATTCAACTTATCTTTTTTTCTTACAAATTATTTATCTTCATCCATTAGTACTTAGCTTTTTATATCCATTCCTGTTTCAAAATCCTTTTCCGCATCGTTTCGTATCAGTTATTCCTTATCTTTATCCTCGTTTTCTGCTAATCCAGCTGATGCCTAGTTAGAAATATAAGGATATAAGGATAATATAAGGCAGGGATTACTTTCTTACTGATTACTTTTACTTATGCCTATTTTCTGGTTTTGTTTCAGGTTCCTTCTCGTTCTTTTTCTCCTTATTATTATTGTTCTTCTTCTTTTTCTTCTTCTGTTTCCTTTTTCTTATTTTTTCGCTCTTTTCTTTTTCTTCTACTTCTTTTTTTTTTACTTTTTTTCTTATTCTTTTTCTCTCTTGCTTCTCCTTTTCTTCCTTCTCTCTCCTACGTTGATGAAGACGGTCTAGGGAAGAAAAGAAATGAAGTTGCGATTAAGGAAATCATATATTTTGTTTGTATCTTATAGAATGCTAATAAAAATCGAGTAATTATGATGATAAAAATAATGATAATGATAACGATATTGATCATGATAACGATATTGATGATGATAATAATGATAATGATAACGATATTGATCATGATAATAATGATAATATTATTGAAAATAAATATAATGATATTAATGAATTAATATGAATCATGATGATAATAATACTATCTGTTATTATAAGGATGGAGATAATGATAATAATGAAAAAAAAACAACAACAACATTAATAATGATGATAAGATCACTAATTATG
>NC_051390.1:8844929-8849929 GCF_015228065.2 Penaeus monodon | reverse complement strand
TGTATATATATACTTATATATATGTATATGTACACAAATATACATATATATGTATATATACATACATATATATACATATATACGTATGTATATATGTATATATATACATATATATATATACATATATACGTATGTATATATGTATATATATACACATATACAAACACCATTACCCATATGTATTCTATGCAGTATATCAAACTTAATATATCGACTAACTGGGCATCGAAATAAGCAACACTAATGAACCAAACTTACCAATAAGCCTTTAGAAAGTAATCAAAAGTGACATTCATTAAGTGTGAGCTTTGAGTGATGTCCTCGCCTGATGATGATTATATGGCATTGATGATTTTACTGCAAACACACTGAATGTGAGTGATTACCCACTTTGATTAGTCCCTTGGAATCATATGGCTTAAAAAGTTAATCTATCCAGTATTTTTATCGATTATTTATCCAAGACAACACACACACACACACACACACTACACACACACCAACACACACACAACACACACACAACACACACACACACATACACACACACCACATGTACATACACACACACACACACATGTACAACATACACACCACACATCAATAAAACTACAACTATAAAACTACTACAATACATATATATTATATATATATATATATATATATATATATATATATATATATATATATATATATATATATATATAATATATATATATATATATATATATATATAGTATATTTACACACTGTAAATATATGTGTATATCGTATATATACACAAATGTATATATAGAGAGTATTTATGTATGTATATATACACATATACATATATATATGTTAACAAGATACCGAACTTTGAGATGATGTCTTGAAAGTGATTTAGGCTCAGCTAGAAGTCAAAGTAATGGACGTGGTTTCAGCATCAAGATGAGCAAACATCGTGTTAGCGCCCGTCGCCAAAGAAAAATCAACAAAGATCATGGTGGTGTACGTAGATGGAGCTGGACATCTACCGAATTGCAAGCGATTGCATGATTGATTGCAGAAGTGATTCAGTGAGGAGCAAAGAAACAGAAAAGAAAAATAATAGAAACAGCATACATGGCGACCCCGGAAAATAAGAAATGCCGCGTCAGGAAGTTTCAAATTATCCGAGTTCGCGGCAATAGTTATACGGGTAACGAGCTGCAGGTCACGGTTGTCAGGTGGTTCGCGCGCGCGTGTGTGTGTGCATGCGTGCGTGCGTACGTGCGTGTGTGTGCATACGTGCGTGTGTGCGTGCGTGCGCGTGTGTGTGTGTGTGCACGCGTGCGCGCGTGTGTATTAATGTTAATGTAATAAGAAATATATACAAGCACACATATAGAATAGATACACATTATCACTTTAAAGATATTTTTTTACTGAAAGTACAAATTCGAGCATGTTCCTGTGACAACGAGAGAAATCTGTAATACAAAATAAATTCCTGAAAAAGATTTATCTAGGTGATTACATTTCTAGCTGTTCTGATAACATGTCTTTCAGTAACAGATTATAAAATTCCTAGAAACATGAGATCATCTGTTGTTAAAATAACGTAAGATATGTAATAGGGGAATTTAATTAACTGCAATAAAGTCAATAGCAGTAACTATCGTAAAATGAATAAATCCCGTTTCTTGAAAAACCTTGACCTGTGGCTTAATTACTCGATCATTTAGCTAATAAGGATAGAATAGATTAAGCCCTGCTTTGATGATCTCGCCTTCGTTATATTTTTGGTACGGATTTAAAGCTTAAATAGAGGGACGCGAAATGCATGGAATGCTGAGAATAGCCACATATACAAAGGATAAATTGGATATCGTCTGGGTCACACAAGAACTGTCATCAGAGGCGCAGAAACAAAGGGATCAAACGAACTAAAGTTAATTGCATTGGATTGTGTGAGAAATTATATACACATGCTTATATACCACAGCTATTATATATATATATATATATATATATATATATATATATATATATATATATATATATATATATATATATATATATATATATATTGTCTGTGTATGTAAGTACATATATGATGTGTATATATTACCCCAATATATTTATTCACAAGCTTATTGCATATCTATGAATATTAATTATTGACATGAAATCTATTGTGTAATACTAATTTTCATACCAGTGAATATGGTTTTGGCATTTACAGGTCAGGTAAAATGAATTTTCTTCTGTGTGGATGATTTTTTCTTCAAGTCATGAATCACTCTCAATCCTTACTATAAAGACAGCATTATAAGAAAGAACTGACTGAGGTATCACCGGTGCAGGAAAAAGCGACTTATTCGTGTTAAAATTGCATTTCCCCCTCGGTTTTCAGACACTCTAAAGGATAACTTTTAGAGGCGAAGTTACGTCACTTTGCCTCGTAGTTGATACATGCCATGCCTTGGTGCCTTAAAAAACAGGGAAAGTAAAATGTATCTTGTATGAAAGGTTAAATCTGGTGAAACAAATGTATGCTGATATAAGTTTTACATGAAGATTCGGATTTTAGTCTGTTGCATGGCTGTCTACCTGGTATTCAGAATTAAGTCAATAGGTTGCTCATAAATGATGTATAAAGTTTCATAAATGCCATTTGAGAGGCCAACTTGTGGCGATAATAGTGTGTAGAGAGAAAGAGGACGGGTAGGGTGTCACTATACAATGCTGAATTTTAATATTGTTATGGCATTTGATACGTAATATTGGTTGAAATAATTTTGGTAAATGGAACTTACGGACTGGAAGCGGAATAGATTCAAGTCCTAGATGCTCTTCCTTGGTTTCGAGATTTATTTTCTCTCTCTCTCTCTCTCTCTCTCTCTCTCTCTCTCTCTCTCTCTCTCTCTCTCTCTCTCTCTCTCTCTCTCTCTCTCACTCACTCTCTCTCTCACTCTCTTATTCACAAGTCTCATTTCTATTAACTTCCAACTCTTATCTGTTGTACTTTCAAATATTATTTTTAAAAATCCGTAACAGAAAAAAATAGACTCAACCTTACACTTATTGAATTAAACAAACCAATGTTTCTCGCACTATCACCAAAGCGGAAGTCACAGTACTAGTCTCAAACATCACGTGTTGTGCAAAGCCATTCATGGGATGAATCAAACAAAAACACAAGCCTATTCGGGAAAGGGGATATCATAAGGCGAGGGCCTTTCACAGCATATGGAATAAACTTCTCAAGTACATGCGCTTTCGTCTTTTGAGACAGTTCGCCGAATCAGCGAAATAAAGAGCGAGTTGAGTGGGTGATGAGAGCGAAGGAGATGGCCTGATAGGTAGGAAAGGGAGAGCGAGCTAGAGGGTGAGCGAAAGAGGGAGGGGGGAGGGAAAGAGAGACAGAGAGAGAGTGTGGAGGGAGGAAGGAAGGAGGGAGGAAGGAAGGAAGGAAGGAAGGAAGGAAGGAAGGAAGGAAGGAAGGAAGAAAGGAAGGAAGGAAGGAAGGAAGGAAGGAAGGTAGGTTGGAAGGGAGATGGGGTGAGGAGAGAGAGAGAGAGAGAGAGAGAGAGAGAGGAGAGAGAGAGAGAGAGAGAGAGAGAGAGAGAGAGAGAGAGAGAAAGAGAGAGAGAGAGGTGGAAAAAATATCATCGAAATTATTTTGAAAAAAATCATAATGATACAGTTAACACAATAATGGAAGTATCTAAATATCGATTGTTGTTTTATTACCCTTTTATATACCTTATAATTCATATGCATTAGAATATGAATATGTAAAAAAGTGTATCCATATTTTGGACCATTCGGTGTGAATGAAAACGTTTCATTACATTCACAGAAAACATGAATGTTAAAGGGGACACTTCTTCCTTCCTTAAATATAAAAAACACCAATGACCTCATTGCATTTGAATAAAGAATAGTAAAAGCTCGTAGTCGCAGTAAATATCAGTAAATATAACTTACAACAAAAGAGCAGCTTCATTAATCGAACCAGTTTCTTCTGCATTAATGATATGTATCTTAAATCACGAATGGGAGATAGGGAGGTCATAAACCCTCTACTTTTAATACCCCTTTGAATCCACAAGTGTATCCGTCTTTCGATATAGCTCTTTTGATTCTCCTAAAAGTGAGGGGATATTCAAGGGGAGAGAACATTCATCATTACACTTACACACACGTGCCTCTCAAAACGGACACAGGGTATCATTTACGTTATTCAAGAAAGGCCGCTGACTACTTACAAAAATAAGAAAGACTAATATGTGTGTGTATACAGCCTATTGTAGAAAGATGATGTGAGAATTCAAGAACTTTATATATTTTCCTAGATGAAGTAATTTCATAATATAATAATGTATGAAAAAGAGAGATTTCCATAGCAATGGTAAAAAGTTACTAAAACTTATTGGCGACAGCCGTTTTAAGAATTCTCTGCAGAATGGGGTAATATGCCGTAACTGTTACAGTACAAAACAAAACAAAAAAAAAAAAACGATCACGACGAGATTTTTTTTTTCATCGTGTTTAAAATATAAGTAAATTATAACTCGTACATAATTCTTCAACAATTCTAAGATTATCATTTACGTTTACCTGCATACTGCTTTCAGTTTACCTGCATACTGCTTTCAGTTTACCTGCATACTGCTTTCAGTTTACCTGCATACTGCTTTCTATGCCTTTTAGACTAATCATTATTATCTGAGACTTGCAATTATAATACTGAATTTAGATGTTAACGATTATGAACATCATACTTTATTATCCTCATTAATGTCATTACAGTGAGAAAACTGTTACATAAACAAGATGAGCAATAGAAGGTGGATTTTGGACAAACCAATATAACACACAATTTTAGTACGTTCCATGACCTCTTGTCACTGAATGATATTAATAGAATTATCTTAATAGGTGTGATGTGATGATAGCCAAGAATATTAAACCCCAAAAGGTTGTTATTTAGATATACGAAAACACCATAAGCCATAAGACTATGTAAACTA
>NC_051390.1:8824929-8842429 GCF_015228065.2 Penaeus monodon | reverse complement strand
CTGAGTATCCCGAGTACGAGATCAAGGCTGCCATCACTGCCGATCACTTGTTCGCCAAGAAGTACGCTGACGTCGCCGACCAGTCTGCTGATGACCTGGTAGACATGGTTAGCAAGGACCAAGAAGAGGCCTTCGACTACTCTTACTACACTGGAGCCTCCACTGGGGACTCTCCCTACGATGCCACCCACTGGGGTGGTCCTGAGGGCTATATCTGTCCCTCCGAAGTGGTGTATGCAATGCCCAAACGTGCCCAGAATGTGGACGGCAAGTGGCGCGTCATTGTCAACGACGTTCACTATTACAGCCAGACTGCCCGCCTCGAGACTTGTCTGTTCCCAGAGTCTGCTTGCCGCGCTCTTGCTCCTTGCTACCAGAGCCACTGCACCCAGAAGTCAGTGTACCACCGACTCCTTTCCTACGATCCATGTGACCCCTACAAGGGCCTTTTCATTGACATCTACAAGATGCCATCTGCCTGCTCCTGCCACCTTCCCGCCTAACATCCCACCACAATGCTCCACATCGAATCACCTCTTCACACACCATCTAACACTCCATGGTCACCATGGAACCACCGACAATCCCTGTTAGCCCTCTTTCTCCTTTTCAATTTCCTCTTTAATTTACCCATGTAAGAGGTTGATGCGAGAAATCCATAGTAATATTTCTATTAAATAAATCACTATTGAATTTATTACATGATTTTCAACTCCTTTGCACAAAAGTTATTCATATAAAAAGCATTCTTAACTTTCGAAGGGCAAAAGTGAGGTCTCCTTTGCCAATTCCAGATTCGCAACCCAGTGAAGGTGATAATCATAGTAATGATAATGATAATTATAAATGCCAAAGTAATGAAGATAATAGCAGTAAAAACATCAGTAAAACCATAACAACAATGATTGTAACATTAATTGTGACATTGATGGTACCCATAACAGTGATGATGGTGATAATAATGATACAATAAATTATATATTCTAAAGGTAATGATAAAGGTAAAATTATGGTGACAACACTGTTAGGAAATTTATATGAATTAGAGTGATACTACAACTGATACGAGTAATAATGGCGATCATAATAATGTTAATGATAGTAAGAATAATAAAAATAATAATGGCGAAAATACTACTACTACTACTAATAGTAATAATTTATAATGATAATAACAATGATAATAAGAACAAGACAAAAATAATGATGAAGCCAAAAATGATAATGTCAGTATCAAAAATAATAGTGAGGATAAGGATGATAATGATAATAGTAAGAACATTCTGTTAATGATTTTGATAACAGTACTGATAATGATAACAATACTGATAATTTAAAACATAATAGTAATAATAACAATTATAATATTAGCAATAGTAATAACAAAGATACTAATAATAACAATATTAATACAAATAATGATTATAACATTACAAATAATAATAATGATAATAGAAAAAAAATATTAAAAATTACAATAAGAACTACAGTATTATTAATAATAATAATAATAATGATAATGATAATATCAATAATAACAAAAACATATATAATCACAATAAGAACAACAATGATAATAATAACAACAATGATAACTTAAATAATAACAATGACGTGGATACTGGTAGCACAACAATAATGGTAAAAGAGCAACAATGTAAACAACAATGATATTCATAATAAAAACAATAGTTATGGGAATAGTATTAAAGGAAAACATACAATCTTTAAAAATAAACAGAAACCCTTTTGTTAATTAGAATATATAGCCAAAATAAATATGAAGATAACCATTATAGTTAAAATTATAATAGTTATAATAAAAAACATTGATAAGAAAAGAAGCCATAGCATAGTAATGACAATAATAATAAACATAAGCATAAACACACATATACCCATACACACGCATACATATATGTATATATACGTAAATATAGCTATATATAGGCTACATATATTTATATATATACATATATACATAATACGCATAAACTTTTAAATATGTAAATATATATATATTATACAATATATATATCATAAATATATATGTGCAATACAACCATATATAAATAAATGAATAAATAGATTAAAAAATATCAATGTACGCACACATAAATGAATAAATGAATAAATAAATGTACATATATATGTATACATATACACATACTTGTATGTATACATAGATATATACATTCACATATATAAACACACACGTGTGTGTGTGTTTGTGTCTGTATGCTTTCATATACAGTTATGTGTGTGACTATATGATATAATTTAGGCATATGTATGTATGACTGAGTGTATATATGCAAATTTACTGTATGAATGATACATATACAGTAAAACAAACTGCAAACAAGGACATGTACTTCTGAGATCCATGTCTGAAGGCTGAATTACTTTCGCCTTTCGAAGACGCTATGAGAGTGTTTCGGGTAAGGGGGGTGGGAGGGGGAGGGAGGTAATGTTCCCTACATAAAGGAGGTCCTTCATCATGGTCGCTACAGTTCGAACGCGACGAGAGCTGAGTGAAAACATGGCTTTACGATACTTGGTGAGTTTTTGTTTCTTTTGACTAGGGAAAAATCTATTGAGGATGGTGCAGTTTATCATCTTCACGTTTGTATATACAGGAAAAACAGTACATACATATATGTATATGTGCAAAGGATATATATGCATTTGTATGTACATATGAATAGTTATTCATCTGCACACACACACATATATATGCATGTACATTTGAATAGTTATTTATCGTACGCATCCGTTCATATGTGTATTTGTGTATGCATATGTACATATACACATAGGAAAAATATATATATATATATATATATATATATATATATATATATATTTGTAAATTTATATAATATATACACGCATATATATCCATACACACACACACAAACATGTGCACACACACAAATGACAGTAACAATGCATATTCATGTATATATTTCCCATGAGCTTGTGTGCGTGAACGCATATATATAACTATTTTTGTAAATATAAAACAAAGATATGCATCTTAACATTTATCTAGCTGTCCAGGTATCTATATGTGTGCATATGCACACATATACGCATGTAAATGTGTACGTGTGTATAAGTACACGAAATACCACATATAACGGATACTAGATTCATCAATATGCACACATCTTACTATATTCTATGTTGCAGGTTTCGTTGTCTTTGGTGGTCGCAGTTCTGGCCGACCAGACCTCACACGTCAGCATCAGTCTCGGTGGTGCTCCTGCTGTCAGCCATCACAGTTCCTCTCACCACGCACGCCCTTCATACCACCATCAACCTACCTACCATACACAGCCCGCCTACCATCCACAACCTTCCTATCACCCTGCTCCCGCTTATCACCCACAGCCTTCCTATGAGCATGAACACGAACCTGCTGTGCCAGAATGTGCTGCCAATACAACCAAATCATGGTGCCTCCAAGACGACCATTATCCCACCTACGAGGTCAAACACGCAGCCGAGTATCATTACGAGAAACTCATCTCCCTCTATGCTGACGTAGCTGACCTCAACACCGAGCTGTCTGTGGACCGACCAAATACCCTGGAAGAGGAAACTTACTTGTGCCCATCAGAGACAGCTTACATCAAGCCCCTTCGTGCCCAGAACACCGAGGAAAAATGGCGTGTCATTGTAAACAATATCGATGTCCATTATCAGACTCTCACTCAGACTACACGTATCGAAGAGTGTCTCACTTCCGGCGATGCATGTCCTCTGGTGCCTGACTGCTACGAGTCCAAGTGTCTGCAGAAGTCCATCTACCACCGCTTCCTTGTCTACGACCCCTATGATCAGTACTTCCCCTTCGCCATTGAGACATTCAAGCTTCCCGCCAGCTGTGCTTGTCTGTTGGGTGCCTACACCATCGATCATTAGTCACCAAACAGCTGATCTCAAGCCATATTGAGGGAAGGGGGGTTGTGAACTTAACATGAATTCAACAATATTTTATCATTCTTAATGTTCTGGGAAGAAGGCATACCGCCCATGGAAAGTCGTGAAGTACGTGAAGAAAACAGTTTTCTAGCCATCAATTTGTTATAATATCTACCAAAAATGATGGTAACTGAATAGAAATAACATATAAATCCCTCTCTTTTGTTACACGAAAATAAATATAATTTTTCGCATTGCATATTTGCATATTTTCCTTTTGATAACTTGAATATTTCTAAGTTATATATTTTTTGTATGTCTATATATATATGCATATATGTGTATGTATATGTATATATACGTATATACATATAAAAACTTAGCCGCATACATATACACAAACACACATATATATGTATACGGTTATGGATATACATATTCTTATGTAAGTATAGTCTATAAATACAATATATATATGAATGTACACATATATGTACGTATATAGAGATGTATACGTATGTATATTTGCATATACATATATGCACATATATACTGATGTAAACACACACACATGTATATATGTATGTATATATGTATGATACATGTATAAGCATACCTTTGTCTCTCTCTCTATAGGAAGAATATATATGTAGACATGCAGATAAGTATATGTATATGGTATGTACATATATAACAGTGTATATGTAAATATACATAGTATATATATACATATATATATATATATATATATATATATATATATATATATATATATATATATATATATATATATATAATACGTATATGTATATTCACGCATACATACAGATGCATAAATGTATATTTATGTATGTGTGCATGCATGTATGTATACACTATATAAATGTAAATCCATCTACACAGTAGACAGAGTCCATAGCGGTGTTGATGAACACTAATAATGTGAATGAACATGATGATGATTATAGATGATAATAATTATGACAGTTATAATTACAGTAATAATAATAATAATGGATAATAATAGTGATAAAATAATAAATGAGTGCTGATAGATAGGTTGTTTCTATTTGGTAATTCTATATATATAGTTTTTCAATCTAAGCAGTGTTGGGAAAATCAGAATATTTTCGGCAAACATATGTAATATGTTGAGTGGCGATTCTTTAATAAGGAGCATTGTGTTGGCGTGTCATGCAGAAAGGTGGCAAGAGCATCTTGTATATCTTTTTTCTTTTTCTCTCATCAACGAAGTCACGTAAGCGACTTGCATATTCTCTTTCGTGTCCTTTTCAAATCATTTTACTCATGACTAATGTTTAGCACATTCATTTCTTCTAACTATTAACCATTCTGTAGTTTAGGAGGTCTGTCCATTAGGAATGTAGACTACTGGCATAGCGGCGGGCGGCAGTTGTCTTTGCCTTTATGAAGTAAAAGTCACCGCATAATAGCTCGATTACCCTCTAGAGCATGGCGAAATAGCCCGCTTATTCTTGGGAGCAAGGCGACCATGAGGGATGACGAGGCCCAGGCGCTCGGTCGTTCCTTCACTGTCTCCGTTAATTGTAATGTTGTGGGTTAGAACCATTTCCCTTAATATCTGAAATGTGACATCACCACCACTATACGGCTTAATATTGGACTGAATATTAACTAAATCAACATAGTACATGACTAATATACATACACATACACATATATGTATGTATGTGATTGTGAATGTAGCATATGTATATGTGTGAAAGTGAATCAAGACTATTATAAGTTAAATTTTATAACTAGTTCTACGAATTTACACCTGTGGTCACAAAATTGATTGCATGCGGAAGTGTGCATGTACTCAAACATATATGTGTATGTGTGTCATTGTGTATGAATGTATGCATACATATATATGTATATATGAACATATATGTATGTATATACATATGTATATATTTACGTATTTATTTTTCTATGTGTATACACAGATGTAGATGCACGATACTTTTCATTTACTTTCATATAGATGAAACCTTGAAATCGCTCATCTTCGTACTGCGTGGGCGTGGCCACAGTATACCTGGAGTATATAAGTTCGATATTAACGATAGGGGTCTAGTAGAAGCGTTTCTCGTATCTATCTGCTCGTATCACCATGGCTCTTACGTTGGTAAGTTGTGACAACACTGCCACCTAAAGATGTCTTCACTGTAATATTTGAGGAATATGGGCCCATACGAAATGTTTATTTTATTTCAATGTTAATCTTTGCTTTCCAGTCGGTTGTTCTGGTATGCGCCGGAGTCGTACTTGGCTCCGTTCATCCTCCAGCATATGGCCATCACCCACAGCCCGCTTACGGCCATCATGCGCCTGCTTACGGTCATCATGCACCTGCTTATGGTCATCAGCATACCTATGAACACGGTTATTGCGACTCAGCTGTTGCCCCTGCATGCGCTGCCAATTCCACTCTGTCCTACTGCTTGGAAGACACTGAGTATCCCGAGTACGAGATCAAGGCTGCCATCACTGCCGATCACTTGTTCGCCAAGAAGTACGCTGACGTCGCCGACCAGTCTGCTGATGACCTGGTAGACATGGTTAGCAAGGACCAGGAGGAGGCCTTCGACTACTCTTACTACACTGGAGCCTCCACTGGGGACTCTCCCTACGATGCCACTCACTGGGCTGGTCCTGAGGGTTACATCTGTCCCTCCGAAGTGGTGTATGCCATGCCCAAACGTGCCCAGAATGTGGACGGCAAGTGGCGCGTCATTGTCAACGACGTTCACTATTACAGCCAGACTGCTCGCCTCGAGACTTGTCTGTTCCCAGAGTCTGCTTGCCGCGCCCTTGCTCCTTGCTACCAGAGCCACTGCACCCAGAAGTCAGTGTACCACCGACTCCTTTCCTACGACCCATGTGACCCCTACAAGGGCCTGTTCATCGACATCTACAAGATGCCATCTGCCTGCTCCTGCCACCTTCCCGCCTAACACGCCACCACAACACTCCTCATCACCAATGAATCACCGAAAAATTCCTATTATCCCCTACGTGACTGGAGAACTGCTTTCTTCACGTGCCATCACTCGTCATGCCAAGAACCGCAGGGACGCTCCTATCGCTGCTCTTTCTCCTTTTTAATTTCCTCTTAAATTCACCCATGCAAGAGGTAGATGCGAGAAATCCATAGTAATATTTCTATTAAATAAATAATTGTTGAACTTATTGCATGCTTTTCAATTCCTTGACCCAAAAGTTATTCATCTAAAAAGAACTAAAGATTGAGCATTCGTAAATTTCGAAGGGAAAGGTGAGAAGGTCTCCTTTGCTAATTCCAGACTCGCCACCCAGTGAAGGTGATGATGATAGTAATGATAATGATAATTATAATTGCCAAAGTCATGAAGATAATATCAGTAAAAACAACAGTAAAACCATAACAACAATGATTATAACATTAATACTGACATTGATGGTACCCATAACAGTGATGGTGATAATAATGATACAATAAACTATATACTCTAAAGGTAATGATAAAGATAACATTATGGTGACAACATTATCAGGAAATATGTATGAATTAGTGTGATACTACAAATAATACGAGCAATAATGGAGATTATAATAATGATAGTAAGAATGATAGAAAAATAATGACGATGATAATAATAATATATAATGATAATAACAATGATAATAAGAACAAAACAAAATAATGATAAAGACAACAATGATAATGCTCGTATCAAAAATGATATAGGGCTAAGGATGATAGTGATGATAGTAAGAACATTATGATAATGATTTTGATAACAACAGTACTGATGATATCGATAACAATACTGATAATTTAAAACATAATAATAATATGATGCTAATAATAATGATAACAATATCAGCAATTGTAATGACAACAATAATAATATTATTAATAATAATGATAATGATAATATCAATGATAACAAAACCAATATAATAATAAGAACAATGATAATGATAACATTGACAAATTAAATAATGGCAATGACGTGGATGCTGGTAGCACAACAATAATGGTAAAAGAGCAACACTGTAAACAACATTGATATTCATAGTAAGAGCAATAGTTATAGGAATAGTATTCAAGAAAAACATACAATCTTTAAAATAAACATCAACCCTTTTGTTAATTAGAATATCTCGCAAAAATAAATATGATGGTAACCATAATAATTAAAATGATAATAGTTACAATAAAAAAAACGTTGATGATAAAAAATGAAATCATAGCATTAGTAATAACAATAATAGTAAATATAAAAATACACACATATCCGCACACACGCATACATGTTTGTATATATGTAAATATAGCTACATATACGCTACATATATGTATTGCACATACATACATAATACGCATAAATGTTTTTATATGTAAATATATATATTATATGATCTATACATATGAATATTTATGTGAAATACAACCATAAATAAACAAATATATAAATAATGTATAAATTAATAAACATCTATGTGGACCCACAAACACACACACATATATGGGTACATATATGTATATATAAATGTACATGTATATATATACATATACACATACTAGTATGTATACATTCATATATATACAAACACACACGTGTGTGTGTGTTTGTGTGTGTATGCTTTCATATACAGTTATGTGTGTGCATATAAGATATAATTTAGGTATGTATGTATGGCTGAGTATGTATATGCAAATGTTTACTGTACGAATGATATATATACTGTAAATACAATCTGCAAACAAGGACATGAATTTATGGAACCCATGAATGAAGGCTGAATTACTTTCGCCTTTCGAATACGCTATTGGGGTGTATCAGGTAATGGGGGGGGGGGGGTGAGGGAGGTAATGTTCCCTACATAAAGGAGGTCCTTCAGCATGGTCGCTACAGTTCGAACGCGACGAGAGCTGAGTGTAAACATGGCTTTACGATACTTAGTGAGTTCATGTTATCTTCTGTCTAGGGAAAAATCTATTGAGGATGGTGCAGTTTATCATCTTCACGTTTGTATATACAGGAAAAACAGTACATACAAATATGTATATGTATGCAAATTATATATATATTATATATATATATATATATATATATATATATATATATATATATTTGCATGTACATTTGAATAGATATTCATCTGTACACTTCCGTTTATACACAAGCATATGCACACACACAAATGACTAACAATGCTTATACACACATATGTATATTTTTCCCATGGGCCTGTGTGCGTGAATGTATGTATAACTATCTTTGTAAGTATAAAGCAAAGATATACATCTTAATATTTATCTAGCTAACCAGGTATTTAAGGATATATGTATAAACTTGCATATGCACATATACATATGCGCATGTAAATGTGGACGTGTGTACAAGTACACACACGAAATACCACATATAACAGATACCAAGTTCATGAATATGCACACATCTTACTATATTCTATGTTGCAGGTTTCGTTGTCTTTGGTGGTCGCAGTTCTGGCCGACCAGACCTCACACGTCAGCATCAGTCTCGGCGGTGCTCCTGCTGTCAGCCATCACAGTTCCTCTCACCATGCGCGCCCTTCATACCACCATCAACCTACCTACCATCCACAGCCCGCCTACCATCCACAACCTTCCTATCACCCTGCTCCCGCTTATCACCCACAGCCTTCCTATGAGCATGAACACGAAACTGCTGTGCCAGAATGTGCTGCCAACGCAACCAAATCATGGTGCCTACAAGACGACCATTATCCCACCTACGAGGTCAAACACGCAGCCGAGCATCACTACGAGAAGCTCCTCTCTCTCTATGCTGACGTAGCTGACCTCAACACCGAGCTGTCTGTGGACCGACCAAATACCCTGGATGAGGAAACTTACTTGTGCCCATCAGAGACCGCTTACATCAAGCCCCTTCGTGCCCAGAACACCGAGAAAAAATGGCGTGTCATTGTAAACAATATCGATGTCCATTATCAGACTCTCACTCAGACTACACGTATCGAAGAGTGTCTCACTTCCGGCGATGCATGTCCTCTGGTGCCTGACTGCTACGAGTCCAAGTGTCTGCAGAAGTCCATCTACCACCGCTTCCTTGTCTACGACCCCTATGATCAGTACTTCCCCTTCGCCATTGAGACATTCAAGCTTCCCGCCAGCTGTGCTTGTCTGTTGGGTGCCTACACCATCGATCATTAGTCACCAAACAGCTGATCTCAAGCCATATTGAGGGGAGGGGGGGGGGAGTGTGAACTTAACAGAAATTCAATATTTTATCATTCTTAGTGCCCTGGGAAGAAGGCATACCGTCCATGGAAAGTTGTGAAGTACGTGAAGAAAGCAGTTTTCTAGCCATCAATTTGTTATAATATCTACCAAAAATGATGATAACTGAATAGATCTAACTCCCTCTCTTTTGTAAAACATGAAAATAAATATAATTTTACGTATTAGATATTTACATATCTACCCTTTGATAACTTGAATATTTCTAAGTTATATATATTTTTTGCATGTCTGTGTATATATATGCATATATGTGTATGTATGTATATGTATATATACGCATGTACATATAAACTTAGCCGCATACACACACACATATATATGTATATGGTTATGTATATGCATATATATTCTTATATAAGTAGTTTATAAACACAGTATATATATGAATGTACATATATATGTATGCATGTATATAGCGATATATACATATATATATTTGCATATACATGAATGCATATATATTTACATATGTAAACACACACGCCACACACGCACACATATGTATATATATGTGTGTGATACATGTATAAGCATATCTCTCTCTCTATATATATATATAGAAAGTATATGTGTGTGCACATACAGATAAGTATATGTATATGATATGTATGTATAGCATAAAATATATAACATAAATCCATCACACATGACACGTCCTAGCCTGATTTGAAATCATTATGAAAAGGGAAAAACAAAAGTAATGTAATTAACATAAAAATTTCATGACAGTTTAATTGCAGTAATAATAAGAAAATGAATATGTCAAATGAAAGAAAAATGAAGTAATTGATAATGATAAAAAATCACGTTCTGATAACTTGACATGCTGAAAATATATTCCTGTTATTTAAACCAATAACCTCGTAAAATATTGAAAACAATAATGCATATTTATTATCAAATTTTTATTATCATAGCTACTAGCCCATCCTATTAGTGATATCCTTATTAGTGTTTTACTGCATTAAAGGTAAATCGGGCTGATAGATGAAAGGGAATGGTTGTTGCTTTGGGAAATTCCATATATTTTTTTTTTAACCCTGTCGAGGAAAAAAAAATCGGAAAATTTGTATAATTGATTTTATACCTACAATTTACACTTGTGCCCACAAATTGATTGCTGGGGAAGTGTGCATATACGCAAACTATTGGGTGTTGTTAAATATTGTGTGTGAATGTATATAAACAAATATTTTGTAAAGTATATTGAAAATATAATACCAAACGCAATCAAAAACACAGAAACGTGTACACAAAGTGAAAAAAAAACACCCAAGAAGACAGAACTAATCGAAACTTTAAAACCTTCACGTTTCTTTCAACTAATAAAACCTCTAAACCATTTGGGTTTATTATTCGTCTAAAGGGGACTCGTGAAGAGTTCGAAACATTCGATTTAGTTTCTTTTCTTATTGGGGCATTTCCTTTCTTTTTATAAAATTATATATATAATTATATAATATATATCATATAAAACCCATGTATATATTTGACTTTTTTCTCTTGTGTATCATATATATGTATGATTTTTTTCACTTTCATATAATAAACCTTGGAATCGTCACTTCGAAATGCGTGGCGTGGCCAAAGTATCCCTTTGAGTATATAAGCTTGTAATGGGGGATGGGGGCCAGTAAAGCGTTTCTCATCTTCTGCTCTGTCACCGGGCTCTTACGGGGGAAAGGTTTTAAAAATACTGTCGCCTAAAGCTGTCTTCACTGTATTTTAAAAGAAATTATTTTTTACAAAAATTTTATTTTATTCAATGTTAATCTTTGCTTTCCAGTCGATCTTCGGTAGCCCCGGAGTCGCCCTTTGGCTCCTTTCATCCCCAGCATTGGCATCCCCGCACCCCTTTATGCACATGCCCTGCTTAGGGTTTCCCATGCACCCTTAGGCCCCACCAGCATACTTATAGGGTTATGCGCCCCAACTGTGTCCCTCAGGGGCGCCAACTCTACTCTCCCTTTTGTTTGGAAACACTGATACCCCGAGACAGATAAGGGTTTCCATATGCCGATCACTGTTCCCCAAAAATAGCTGACTCCCCGCCAGCCCGTGATGACCGGGTAGACATGGTTTAGAAAGGGAAAAGGGAAAGGCCTTCGACTCTCTTACTACACGGGGACCCTCACTGGGACTCCCCTAATCCCCACCCCCGGGCGGGTCCTAGGGGTACATTTCCCTCCAAAGGGGTTACCTCCAAAACGTCCCCAAAGGGGGCGGAAAAGTGGCGCGTCATTGTCAACGACTTTCACTATTACCCCCGATGCTCCCCTCGGTTTGTCTGTTCCCGGTCTGCTTCCCGGCTCTTGCTCCTTGCTACCAAGAAAGCACCCAGAAGTCAGTGACCACCGACTCCTTTTCCTAGCCCCATTGCCCCTACAAGGGTCTTTCATCGACTTTACAAGATCCCTCTCCTGCTCCTGCCCCCTTCCCGCCAACCCCCCCCAAAAACACCCCTCAACCCCAATGAACCCCCAAAAATCCCTATATCCCGAAACTGGAGAATTGCTTCTTAAAGTTCATTACCGTCATGTCAGAAACCGCGGGGACGCCCCCCATCGCTGCTCTCTTTCCCCTTTTTTTATTTCCTTTCACTTCACCCTGAAAAGGTAGATGCAAAAATCCATAGTAATTTTCTTTTAAATAAAAATTTGTTGAACTTATTACATGTTTTTTCAACTCCTTGCACAAAGTTATTCAAAAAAAAACTAAAGTTGAGCTTCGAAATTTCAAAGGGGAAAGGTAAACTCCTTTGCAAATTCCAATTCGCCCCCCAGTGAAGTGATGATCAAATAATTAAAAATGATAATTATAAATCCCAAATCATGAGTTTATGCATAAAACCAGTAAAAAATAACAAAAATTATTTAACTTTAAACAATGACAATGATGGTACCCATCAGTGAGGTGGTAATAATAAGGGCAATAAACTTTATATTCAAAGGTAATGGTAAAGAAAAAATTTAAAAATGAAAACCACTACGGGGAAATTATATGAATTGATTTATACTACAGTGATACAATGATAATGGTATCATAATATAAAATGATAAAAATAATGATAAAAATTTATTATAACAATATAAAATTTATAATAAAAATATAACAAAAAAAAATATGAAAAATAAGATAATCCAGTAAAAAATACAGGGCAAAGGATGATAATGAAAATATAAGAACATTATGATAGACTTTGATCCAACAGTACTGAAATGTAACGATACTGATAATTTAAAAAGATAATATTGATGTACAATATGTAATAATATCCAAAAAATAAAAAGACAATTTCAAAATCGATACTGCTAAAATTATAACATTACATATAATAATAATGATAATAAAAAAAAAATTAACAATAAAAATTAAATCACAATTATAATACAACAACAATGTATTTTCTATTAATAAAATTATTAAAAAATAATAAAAAAAATTAAATGATCCAATAAAGGGCAAAAGGGTAAAGATAACAAAATGAAAACAAATTTTGAAAGGGAAATTTGACGTGGGGAGGGGACACAACAACAAGGAAGGAGCACAATTTTAAAAAAAACTTTCATAAAACAAAAGTTAAAGAATATATAAAAGAAACATAGTCTTAAAAATAAAAAATCAATTTTTTGTTTAAATTTGAATATATTCAAAAATAAAAAATGGGGTAACCTGATAGTTAAAATGATAAAATTAAAAAAAAAAAATGATGAAAAAAAGAAAGGGTAGCTTAGTAATAACATGTAGTAAAAAAGCAACACACACAACCCACACCACGCTGCATATGTTATATTGTAAATATGCGTATTAGGCTACCTATAGTATTGTATATAATATATACATAAACGCATAAAAGTTGTAATGAAAATATATATAGTATACAATATTTTACAAAAATAATGCGTAATAGAACCATATAAATGGAAATATAATAAATGAAAAGTAATGAAAAAAAATTATAAAACCCCACACCATATTAATAGATTTATTTAATTAAAAGTACATCAAAATACTTAACTACATTTTGGGATACATAGGATTACATTCCCTATATATATAATTATATATATATAAAATATTAAATATATATATAATATTATATATATATATATATAAAAAAATCACGGTGTGTGTTTTGTGTGATTTTTCATTCGTCATTGTGTCATATTTATTAAATTTGGGGTAATTGTTGTAGTGTAATTTTTCAAAATTTACTGTACGAATGATACATATCAGTAAAAACAAAATGCAAAAAAAGGGCAGCACTTAGAAACCCCTGGCTGAAGGCGAATACTTTCGCTTTACGAATAACTATGGGGGTACGGGTGAGGGGGGGGGGTGAGGGGGTTTTTCCCTACTAAAGGGGTCCTTACCATGGGCCCTCGTTCGAAGCGACGAGAGCTGAGGGTGCAACATGGGCTTTTCGTATTGGTGGGGGGGGCATGTTCCTCTGTCTAGGGAAAATCTATTTAAGAGGTGCGTTTATCTTCACGGTTGTAATCAGGAAAAACATGCATACATCATGTAATTGTGAAATAAATAGAATACACATTTGCATGTACATTTGAAAAAGATATCCATCGGTAACATCCGTTTATATGTGCATTTGGTAGCATATTTATTGCATAGGAAAATATACAAATATAGTATAATTAAAATTTTTGCTATCTATTACTATATTTCGTATATAGAATTTTTAAAATATATACAGCTATATTGTTTTAAAAATAAACCAAACAACGCATACACACACAAAAGGTGTAAAAAGCATATTCAATATTTTTTTTTTCTCCATGAGCCTTGGGGGCTGAATGTATAACACTTTGTAAAAAAAAGCAAAGATATGCTCTTGATATTTCGATCTATCCTGTTTTAAGATATATGTATAAACTTGATTAACTTAATATTATATATAATATATATAATAATTTAATATATATAATATATTATTAAAAATATATTTATATATTAATATATATATATTATAATAATTTATATATATTATATATATATTTATATAAAATTTTTTATATATATATAATGTTCATATACAGTTTTATACATATTCCTTAAATACATGGATAGATCGATAAATATCAAGATGCATATCTTTGCTTTATATTTACAAAGATGTATATACATTCACGCACACAGGCTCATGGAGAAAAAATATATATGTGAATATGCATTGTTACTACCATTTGTGTGTGTATGCGTATGTTTGTGTGTATATATATATATACATATATATGCGTGTATATATGTATATAAATTCATATATATACGTATATATGTAAGTAGATATGCAAATACATGTATATGTATACATATATTTGTATATATTTCCTATGCATATATACATATGCATACACAAATGCACATATAAACGGATGTGTACCGATGGATATCTATTCAAATGTACATGCAAATGTGTATATCTATATTATTTGCACATATATACATGTATGTATGTACTGTTTTTCCTGTATATACAACCGTGAAGATAAACTGTACCATCTTCAATAGATTTTTCCCTAGACAGAGGATAACATGAACTCACCAAGTATCGTAAAGCCATGCCTGCACCCTCAGCTCTCGCCGCGTTCGAACTGTAGCGACCATGGTGAAGGACCTCCTTTATGTAGGGAACATTACTTCCCTCACCCCCCCTCACCCGATACACCCCCATAGTATATTCGAAAGGCGAAAGTAATTCAGCCTTCAGCCATGGGTTTCATAAGTGCATGTCCTTGTTTGCATTTTGTTTTTACTGTATATGTATCATTCGTACAGTAAACGTTTGCATATATACACTCAGTCATACATACTTACGCCTAAATTATATCATATATGCACACACATGACTGTATATGAAAACATACTCACACAAACACACACACACGTGTGT
Organism: Penaeus monodon; assembly: GCF_015228065.2. NCBI lineage: Eukaryota > Metazoa > Arthropoda > Malacostraca > Decapoda > Penaeidae > Penaeus > Penaeus monodon. The sequence continues at coordinate 8,826,266 of NC_051390.1, read as the reverse complement.
GTTTTATATATATATATATATATATATATATATATATATATATATATATATATATATATATATATATATATATATATGAATGTATATACCTATGTATACATACATGTATGTGTATATGTATATATGCATGTACGTTTATATATACATATATATCTACTTATATATGTGTGTGTGTGTATTTATAGATATTTTTTCATTTATCTTTCATTTATTTATATTCCATTCATATATGGTTTATTCCATATATATTTATGATATAAATATTGTATACTATATATATATTTACATATACAAGCGTTTATGCGTATTATTATATATGTATATACAATACAGCTATATTTACATATATATACATATATGCATGCGTGTGTGTGGGTATGTGTGTGTATGCTTGTTTACTACTACTGTTATTACTAATGCTATGGCTTCATTTTTTATCACTGTTTTTTATTTTAACTATTATCATTTTAACTATCATGGTTATCCTTATATTTATTTTTGCATATATTCTAATTAACAAAAGAATTGATGTTTATTTTTAAAGACTAGGTTTCTCTTTCATACTATTCTTATAACTTTTGTTCTTATGAATATCGTTGTTGTTTACATTGTTGCTCCTTTACCATTGTTGTTGTGCTACCAGTACCCACGTCAAATTTCCCTTCGAAATTTGTTTATCATTGTTGTTATCATTATCATTTTTGTCCTTATTGTGATCATTTATTGTTTTTTTTATTATTTATATTATCATTATCATTATTATTAATAGTAATAATATCATTGTTGTTCTTATTATAATTGTGATTATATATTGTTATTGTTAATTTTTTTTATTATCATTATTATTATATGTAATGTTATAATTATTAGCAGTATCGATATTGTAATTATTGTCTTTGTTATTACTATTGCTGATATTATTATCATTATTTGAGCATCATATTATTTTATGTTTTAAATTATCAGTATCGTTATCATTATCAGTACTGTTGGTATCAAAGTCATTATCATAATGTTCTTACTATTATCATTATCATCCTTAGCCCACTTCATTATTAGATACCATTATATTCGTATACTTTAGTTACTCTAATTCAATATATTTCTGATAGTGTTGTCACTTAATTTATCTTACCATTACCTTCAGAATATAAAGTTATTGCATCATTATTATACCACATCACTGTTATGTACCATCTTCATGTTAAGTATATAATTGTGTTATGTTTTACTTTGTTTACTGTATAACTTCATGACTTGGCATTTATAATTAATTATTATTATTATGATCATCACCTTACTGGTGGCGAATCTGGAATAAAAGAGACTTCCACTTT
>NC_051390.1:8813971-8824829 GCF_015228065.2 Penaeus monodon | reverse complement strand
TTTTTTTAAAAAGAGACGGTTTAATGTTTTTTCTATTCGTTATTTTTTTGGGCAGATAAAAAACAATTGAGGCTAAAAACTGCTTTCTTCACGTACTTCGCGACTTTCCATGGAGTACCAGGGCACTAAGAATGATAAAATATTGTTGAATTCATGTTAAGTTCACACCCCCCCTCCCCTCAATATGGCTTGAGATCAGCTGTTTGGTGACTAATGATCGATGGTGTAGGCACCCAACAGACAAGCACAGCTGGCGGGAAGCTTGAATGTCTCAATGGCGAAGGGGAAGTACTGATCATAGGGGTCGTAGACAAGGAAGCGGTGGTAGATGGACTTCTGCAGACACTTGGACTCGTAGCAGTCAGGCACCAGAGGACATGCATCGCCGGAAGTGAGACACTCTTCGATACGTGTGGTCTGAGTGAGAGTCTGATAATGGACATCGATATTGTTTACAATGACACGCCACTTTTCCTCGGTGTTCTGGGCACGAAGGGGCTTGATGTAAGCGGTCTCTGATGGGCACAAGTAAGTTTCCTCATCCAGGGTATTTGGTCGGTCCACAGACAGCTCGGTGTTGAGGTCAGCTACGTCAGCATAGAGGGAGAGGAGCTTCTCGTAGTGATGCTCGGCTGCGTGTTTGATCTCGTAAGTGGGATAATGGTCGTCTTGGAGGCACCATGATTTGGTTGTGTTGGCAGCACATTCTGGCACAGCAGGTTTCATGCTCATAGGAAGGCTGTGGGTGATAAGCGGGAGCAGGGTGGTAGGAAGGTTGTGGATGGTAGGCGGGCTGTGTATGGTAGGTAGGTTGATGGTGATATGAAGGGCGTGCGTGGTGAGAGGAACTGTGATGGCTGACAGCAGGAGCACCGCCGAGACTGATGCTGACGTGTGAGGTCTGGTCGGCCAGAACTGCGACCACCAAACACAACGAAACCTGCAACATAGAATATGGTAAGATTTGTGCATATTCATGGACCTAGTATCCATTATAGGTGGCATTTCGTGTGCGTACTTATACACACGTACACATTTACATGCGCATATATATATATATATATTATATATATATATATATATATATATATATATATATATATATGTTCATATGCAAGTTCATACATATATCCTTAAGTACATGGATAGCTAGATAAATATTAAGATGCATATCTTTGTTTTATATTTACAAAGATATATATACGTTCACGCACACAGGCTCATGGGGAAAAAATATATATGTGAATAAGCATTGCTACTACCATTTGTGTGTGTATGCGTATGTTTGTGTGTATATATATACATATATATGCGTGTATATATGTATATAAATTCATATATATACGTATATATGTAAGTAAATATGTAAATACATGTATATGTATACATATATTTGTATATATTTCCTATGCATACACAAATGCACATATAAACGGATGTGTACAGATAATATCTATTAAATGTACATGCAATGTGTATATCTATATTATTTGCACATATATACATGTATGTATGTACTGTTTTTCCTGTATATACAACCGTGAAGATAAACTGCACCATCTTCAATAGATTTTTCCCTAGACAGAGGATAACATGAACTCACCAAGTATCGTAAAGCCATGCTTGCACCCTCAGTTCTCGCGCGTTCGAACTGTAGCGACCATGGTGAAGGACCTCCTTTATGTAGGGAACATTACCTCCCTCATCCCCCCCCCCTCACCCGATACACCCCCATAGTATATTCGAAAGGCGAAAGTAATTCAGCCTTCAGCCATGGGTTTCATAAGTGCATGTCCTTGTTTGCATTTTGTTTTTACTGTATATGTATCATTCGTACAGTAAACGTTTGCTTATATACACTCAGTCATACATACTTACGCCTAAATTATATCATATATGCACACACATGACTGTATATGAAAACATACACAAACACACACACACGTGTGTGTTTATATATATATATATATATATATATATATATATATATATATATATATATATATATATATATATATATATATATATATATGAATGTATATACCTATGTATACATACATGTATGTGTATATGTATATATGCATGTACGTTTATATATACATATATATCTATTTATATATGTGTGTGTGTATTTATAGATTTTTTTTATTTATCTATTCATTTATTTATATATCCATTCATATATGGTTGTATTGCACATATATATTTATGATATAAATATTGTATACTATATATATATTTACATATACAAGCGTTTATGCGTATTATGTATATATGTATATACAATACATATAGGTAGCCTACATACAGTTATACTTACATATATATATATATATACATATATGCATGCGTGTGTGTGGGTATGTGTGTGTATGCTTGTTTACTACTACTGTTATTACTAATGCTATGCTTCTTTTTTATCATCATTGTTTTTATTTTAACTATTATCATTTTAACTATCATGGTTATCCTTATATTTATTTTTGCATATATTCTAATTAACAAAAGAATTGATGTTTATTTTTAAAGACTAGGTTTCTCTTTCATACTATTCCTATAACTATTGTTCTTATGAATATCGTTGTTGTTTACATTGTTGCTCCTTTACCATTGTTGTTGTGCTACCAGTACCCACGAATTTGTTTATCATTGTTGTTATCATTATCATTTTTGTTCTTATTGTGATCATTTATTGTTTTTTATTATTTATATTATCATTATCATTATTATTAATAGTAATAATATCATTGTTGTTGTTCTATTATAATTGTGATTATATATTGTTATTGTTAATTTTTTTTATTTTATCATTATTATTATATGTAATGTTATAATTATTAGCAGTATCGATATTGTAATTATTGTCTTTGTTATTACTATTGCTGATATTATTATCATTATTATGAGCATCATATTATTATTATGTTTTAAATTATCAGTATCGTTATCATTATCAGTACTGTTGGTATCAAAGTCATTATCATAATGTTCTTACTATTATCATTATCATCCTTAGCTCCACTGTCATTTTTAATACTGGCATTATCATTATTTATCATTATTTTGTTTGTTATCATTCTTATTATCATTATATATTGTTATAATTATTATTATCATTATTATTATCATTTCATTATTATGATCACCATTATCATTCGTATCACTTGTAGTATAACTCTAATTCATATATATTTCCTGATAGTGTTGTCACTTTAATTTTATCTTTACCATTACCTTTAGAATATAAAGTTTATTGCATCATTATTATTACCACCATCACTGTTATGGGTACCATCATTGTCATTGTTAATGTTATAATAATTGTTGTTATGGTTTTACTGTTGTTTTTACTGCTATAATCTTCATGACTTTGGCATTTATAATTATCATTATTATTACTATGATCATCACCTTCACTGGGTGGCGAATCTGGAATTAGCAAAGGAGACCTTCTCACCTTTCCCTTCGAAATTTACGAATGCTCAATCTTTAGTTCTTTTTATATGAATAACTTTTGTGCCAAGGAGTTGAAAATCATGTAATAAGTTCAACAATTATTTATTTAATAGAAATATTACTATGGATTTCTCGCATCTACCTCTTACATGGGTGAAGTGAAGAGGAAATTAAAAAGGAGAAAGAGAGCAGCGATGGGAGCGTCCCTGCGGTTCCTGACATGACGAGTAATGATACGTGAAGAAAGCAATTCTCCAGTTACGTAAGGGATAATAGGGATTTTCGGTGGTTCATTGGTGTTGAGGAGTGTTGTGGTGGCGTGTTAGGCGGGAAGGTGGCAGGAACAGGCAGATGGCATCTTGTAGATGTCGATGAACAGGCCCTTGTAGGGGTCACATGGGTCGTAGGAAAGGAGTCGGTGGTACACTGACTTCTGGGTGCAGTGGCTCTGGTAGCAAGGAGCAAGAGCGCGGCAAGCAGACTCTGGGAACAGACAAGTCTCGAGGCGAGCAGTCTGGCTGTAATAGTGAACGTCGTTGACAATGACGCGCCACTTGCCGTCCACATTCTGGGCACGTTTGGGCATGGCATACACCACTTCGGAGGGACAGATGTAACCCTCAGGACCAGCCCAGTGGGTGGCATCGTAGGGAGAGTCCCCAGTGGAGGCTCCAGTGTAGTAAGAGTAGTCGAAGGCCTCTTCCTGGTCCTTGCTAACCATGTCTACCAGGTCATCAGCAGACTGGTCGGCGACGTCAGCGTACTTCTTGGCGAACAAGTGATCGGCAGTGATGGCAGCCTTGATCTCGTACTCGGGATACTCAGTGTCTTCCAAGCAATAGGTGAGAGTAGAGTTGGCAGCACATGCAGGGACAGCAGTTGGGTCGCAGTAACCGTGCTCATAAGTATGCTGGTGGCCATAAGCAGGTGCATGATGACCGTAAGCAGGTGCATGATGACCATAAGCGGGCTGTGGGTGATGGCCATATGCTGGAGGATGAACGGAGCCAAGGACGACTCCGGCGCATACCAGAACGATCGACTGGAAAGCAAAGATTAACATTAGAATAAAATAATCATTTCGTAAAAAATAATTTCTTTAGATAGTACAGTGAAGACAGCTTTAGGCGACAGTATTGTTACAACCTACCAACGTAAGAGCCATGGTGACACGAGCAGATAGATACGAGAAACGCTTCTACTGGCCCCCATCCGCTATTATCAAGCTTATATACTCCAGGTATACTTTGGCCACGCCCACGCATTACGAAGATGAGCGATTCCAAGGTTTCATCTATATGAAAGTGAATGAAAAGTATCATACATATATATGTATACACATAGAGAAATAAGTACGTAAATATATACATGTGTATATATATATATATATATATATATATATATATATATATATATATATATATGAAAAGGGAAATAGCCACAATAAGAAATGAAACTAAATCGTAACGTTTCGAACTCTTCACGAGTTCCTCTTCAGACGAATAATAAACCGAAATGGTTTAGACGGTTTATTATTCGTCTGAAGAGAAACTCGTGAAGAGTTCGAAATGTTACGATTTAGTTTTCATGTCTTACTTTGGCTGTTTTCTTTTTCATCTTTGTATACACGTTACTGTGTTTGTGATTGCGTTTGTGTATATATATGTTCAATATACATTTATATACATATATATGTATATATACATTCACACACAATATATACACATACACCCATATATATGTTTGCGTATATGCACACTTCCGCATGCAATCAATATTGTGGGCACAAGTGTAAATTTGTAGGTATAAAACTCAATATATTACATATGTTTGCCGATTTTTTTTTCCTCGACAGTGCTTAAATTTAAAAAAATATATGGAATTACCCAACAGCAACAACCATTCTTACATCTATCAGCACTGATTTATCCTTTAATGACAGTAATATCACTAATAAGGATATCACTAATAAGGATGGTCCTAGTAACAATGATAATAATAATTATGATAATAATATATGCATTATTGTTGTCAATATTATTACGTAGGTTATTGGTATTGATAATAACAGGAATATCATTTTCAGCACTATCATCATTGTTATCAGAACTGTGATTTTATTATCATTATCATTATTACTATCATTATGTTCTTATCATTATTGACATATTCATTATCATTATTATTACTGCAATTATAACTGTCATGATAATTATTATGTATAATTACATTATCGTTATGTTCCTTTACATTAATAATGTTCAACATCACTGCTATGGACTGTGTCTACTGTGTGCATGGATTTACGTTTATATAGTGTATACATACATACATATACATAACATATATATACTGTGTATATATATGCATATACACCGTTATGTATACATACATATCATATACATATACTTATCTGTATGTGCACACACATATACTTTCTATATATAGATATATAAAGAGAGATATGCTTATACATGTATCACACAATATATATATACATATGTGTGCGTGTGTGTGCGTGTGTTGTTTTACATATTTAACATAATATATTCATTCATGTATATGCAAATATATATATGTATATATCGCTATATACATGCATACATATATATGTACATTCATATATATACTGTGTTTATAAACTATACTTATATAAGAATATATATGCATATACATAACCATATACATATATATGTGTGTGTGTATGCGGCTAAGTTTATATGTACATGCGTATATATACATATACATACATACACATGTATGCATATATATACACAGACATGCAAAAAATATATATAACTTAGAAATATTCAAGTTATCAAAGGGTAGATATGTAAATATCTAATACGTAAAATTATATTTATTTTCATGTTTTACAAAAGAGAGGGAGTTAGATCTATTCAGTTTTCATCATTTTTGGTAGATATTATAACAAATTGATGGCTAGAAAACTGCTTTCTTCACGTACTTCACAACTTTCCATGGACGGTATGCCTTCTTCCCAGGGCACTAAGAATGATAAAATATTGAATTTCTGTTAAGTTCACACTCCCCCCCCCCTCCCCTCAATATGGCTTGAGATCAGCTGTTTGGTGACTAATGATCGATGGTGTAGGCACCCAACAGACAAGCACAGCTGGCGGGAAGCTTGAATGTCTCAATTGCGAAGGGGAAGTACTGATCATAGGGGTCGTAGACAAGGAAGCGGTGGTAGATGGACTTCTGCAGACACTTGGACTCGTAGCAGTCAGGCACCAGAGGACATGCATCGCCGGAAGTGAGACACTCTTCGATACGTGTAGTCTGAGTGAGAGTCTGATAATGGACATCGATATTGTTTACAATGACACGCCATTTTTCCTCGGTGTTCTGGGCACGAAGGGGCTTGATGTAAGCGGTCTCTGATGGGCACAAGTAAGTTTCCTCATCCAGGGTATTTGGTCGGTCCACAGACAGCTCGGTGTTGAGGTCAGCTACGTCAGCATAGAGGGAGAGGAGCTTCTCGTAGTGATGCTCGGCTGCGTGTTTGATCTCGTAAGTGGGATAATGGTCGTCTTGGAGGCACCATGATTTGGTTGTGTTGGCAGCACATTCTGGCACAGCAGGTTCGTGTTCATGCTCATAGGAAGGCTGTGGGTGATAAGCGGGAGCAGGGTGATAGGAAGGTTGTGGATGGTAGGCGGGCTGTGGATGGTAGGTAGGTTGATGGTGGTATGAAGGCGCGCATGGTGAGAGGAACTATGATGGCTGACAGCAGGAGCACCGCCGAGACTGATGCTGACGTGTGAGGTCTGGTCGGCCAGAACTGCGACCACCAAAGACAACGAAACCTGCAACATAGAATATAGTAAGATGTGTGCATATTCATGAACTTAGTATCTGTTATATGTGGTATTTCGTGTGTGTACTTGTACACACGTCCACATTTACATGCGCATATGTATATGTGCATATGCAAGTTTATACATATATCCTTAAATACCTGGTTAGCTAGATGAATATTAAGATGCATATCTTGGTTTTAATACTTACAAAGATAGTTATACATACATTCACGCACACAGGCCCATGGGGAAAATATACATATGTGTGTATAAGAATTGTTAGTCATTTGTGTGTGTGGCATATGCTTGTGTGTGTGTGTGCATATATATATATATATATATATCTATATAGTATATAATATATATATATATATAAATATATATAATATATATTATATATATATATTATATAAATGCTGTGTGTATAATTTACATAGATATAAGTAAATATGTAAATGCATGTATATACATACATATATATTTGTTTATATATATATATATATATATATATATATATATATATAATATAGATAGATAGATAGATAGATAGATAGATAGATAGATAGATATAGATATAGATATAGATATAATTTGCATACATGTACATATTTGTATGTATTGTTTTTCCTGTATATACAAACGTGAAGATGATAAACTGCACCATCCTCAATAGATTTTTCCCTAGACAGAAGATAACATGAACTCACTAAGTATCGTAAAGCCATGTTTACACTCAGCTCTCGTCGCGTTCGAACTGTAGCGACCATGCTGAAGGACCTCCTTTATGTAGGGAACATTACCTCCCTCACCCCCTCCCCCCCCCCATTACCTGATACACCCCAATAGCGTATTCGAAAGGCGAAAGTAATTCAGCCTTCATTCATGGGTTCCATAAATTCATGTCCTTGTTTGTAGATTGTATTTACAGTATATATATCATTCGTACAGTAAACATTTGCATATACATACTCAGCCATACATACATACCTAAATTATATCTTAAATGCACACACATAACTGTATATGAAAGCATACACACACAAACACACACACACGTGTGTGTTTGTATATATATGAATGTATACATACTAGTATGTGTATATGTATACATATACATGTACATTTATATATACATATATGTCCCCATATATGTGTGTGTTTGTGGGTCCACATAGATGTTTATTAATTTATACATTATTCATACATTTGTTTATGGTTGTATTTCACATAAATATTCATATGTATAGATCATATAATATATATATTTACATATAAAAACATTTATGCATATTATGTATGGATGTACAATACATATATGTAGCGTATATATGACTATATTTACATATATACATACATGTATGCGTGTGTGCGGATATGTGTGTATTTTTATATTTACTATTATTGTTATTACTAATGCTATGATTTCATTTTTTATCATCAACGTTTTTTTTATTGTAACTATTATCATTTTAATTATTATGGTTACCATCATATTTATTTTTGCGAGATATTCTAATTAACAAAAGGGTTGATGTTTATTTTAAAGATTGCATGTTTTTCTTGAATACTATACCTATAACTATTGCTCTTATTATGAATATCAATGTTGTTTACAGTGTTGCTCTTTTACCATTATTGTTGTGCTACCAGCATCCACGTCATTGTCATTATTTAATTTGTCAATGTTATCATTATCATTGTTCTTATTATTATATTGGTTTTGTTATTATTGATATTATCATTATCATCATTATTTATAATAATTTATTATTGTTGTCATTACAATTGTGATTATATATTGTTTTTTTTCTATTATCATTATTATTATATGCTATGTTATAATTATTATTAGTATCATTATTGTAATTATTAGTATTTTTGTCATTACTATTGCTGATATTGTTATCATTATTATTAGCATCATATTATTATTATGTTTTGAATCATCAGTATTGTTATCGATATCATCAGTACTGTTGTTATCAAAATCATTATCATAATGTTCTTACTATTATCAATATCATTCTTAGCCCTATATCATTTTTGATACTAGCATTATCATTGTTGTCTTTATCATTATTTTGTTTTGTTCTTATTATCATTGTTATTATCATTATATATTATTATTATCATCGTCATTATTATTTCTATCATTATTATAATCTCCATTATTGCTCGTATTATTTGTAGTATCACACTAATTCATATATATTTCCTGATAATGTTGTCACCATAATGTTATCTTTATCATTACCTTTAGAGTATATAGTTTAATGTATCATTATTATCACCATCACTGTTATGGGTACCATCATTGTCATTATTAATGTTATAATAATTGTTGTTATGGTTTTACAGTTGTTTTTACTGCTATTATCTTCATGACTTTGGCAATTATAATTATCATTATCATTACTATGATCATCACCTTCACTGGGTGGCGAATCTGGAATTAGTAAAGGAGACCTTCTCACCTTTCCCTTCGAAATTTACGAATGCTCAATCTTTAGTTCTTTTATATGAATAACTTTTGTGCCAAGGAGTTGAAAATCATGCAATAAGTTCAACAATTATTTATTTAATAGAAATATTACTATGGATTTCTCGCATCGACCTCTTCCATGGGTGAATTGAAGAGGAAATTAAAAAGGAGAAAGAACAGCGATAGGAGCGTCCCGGCGGTTCCTGGCATGACGAGTGATGACACGTGAAGAAAGCAGTTCTCCAGTCACGTAGGGGATAATAGGAATTTTTCGGTGGTTCATTGGTGTTGAGGAGTGTTGTGGTGGCGTGTTAGGCGGGAAGGTGGCAGGAACAGGCAGATGGCATCTTGTAGATGTCGATGAACAGGCCCTTGTAGGGGTCACATGGGTCGTAGGAAAGGAGTCGGTGGTACACTGACTTCTGGGTGCAGTGGCTCTGGTAGCAAGGAGCAAGGGCGCGGCAAGCAGACTCTGGGAACAGACAAGTCTCGAGGCGAGCAGTCTGGCTGTTAATAGTGAACGTCGTTGACAATGACGCGCCACTTGCCGTCCACATTCTGGCACGTTTGGGCATGGCATACACCACTTCGGAGGACAGATGTAACCCTCAGGACCAGCCCAGTGAGTGCATCGTAGGGAGAGTCCCCAGTGGAGGCTCCAGTGTAGTAAGAGTAGTCGAAGGCCTCTTCCTGGTCCTTGATAACCATGTCTACCAGGTCATCAGCAGACTGGTCGGCGACGTCAGCGTACTTCTTGGCGAACAAGTGATCGGCAGTGATGGCAGCCTTGATCTCGTACTCGGGATACTCAGTGTCTTCCAAGCAGTAGGACAGAGTGGAATTGGCAGCGCATGCAGGGGCAACAGCTGAGTCGCAATAACCGTGTTCATAGGTATGCTGATGACCATAAGCAGGTGCATGATGACCGTAAGCAGGCGCATGATGGCCGTAAGCGGGCTGTGGGTGATGGCCATATGCTGGAGGATGAACGGAGCCAAGTACGACTCCGGCGCATACCAGAACAACCGACTGGAAAGCAAAGATTAACATTAAATAAAATAAACATTTCGTATGGGCCCATTTCCTCAAATATTAC
>NC_051390.1:8799376-8801876 GCF_015228065.2 Penaeus monodon | reverse complement strand
GGAGCTTGGATGGGGAGAGAGAGAGAGAGGAGGAGTAACGAGAGGAAGAGAAAGAGAGAGAGAAAAGGGGGATGGGGCAGAAACAGAAAGACAGAGATACCAAGATACATAGAAAGCTAGAGAGAGAGACAGAGAGGGAGAACCAGTAAGTGAGAGCGAGAGGCCAAAGGGAAGAAGGAAAGAGCCAGTGAGTGAGAACTAGAGAGAGAAGAGGAGAGGGAGAGAGCCTGTGAATGAGAGAAAGCGAGAGATGATGAAGAGAAAGAGCCGCAACTGAGAGTCAGAGAGATGGATAGAGAAGGGGGGGGGGGCAGAGAGAAAAACCATTTAGAGAGACAAAGCGAGAGAGAGAGAGATGGTGTGACAAAGAACGAGAGAGAAATTCACTGAGTGAGGGTCTGGTAGAGGGAGGAAAGACGAAAAGAGGGTGTGACGGAGAGAGCCACTGATTGAGAGTTATGGAGGGAAATGGAGAGAGGAAAAGAGAGGGAGCCAGAGAAGAGAGGCCAATGGGGAGGGGAGGGGAAGGTGGGGTGTTTGCTGCGTGGCAATCCACCTGTTGTCCGGGAGGCACCTGTGGAGCTTCTGCTGACGGGCCAAGCGAGGGAGAGCGGGCGCCAGTCAGGTGGTCGACGTCAGCCTGCGAGGACCTACCGCGCTTCCAGCTGATCTGAGGAGCGCCACTAGGCACCAAGGAATCTTAGAAACCCTCAAGTGCAACGTCTAAAGCGGGGAAAATTGCTTATTTGAACGAAAGAGCGTTATCTTCACACAAACGGAACTCACCTCCGAAGAATAATGACACGGGATTAGATGTAAAACAAACAAAAAAATACTTTAAACAACAGCAAAAAAGGCAAAACAAAAAAAAGACAATCGCCCACAGAGGTTCCTTTACGCCACAGAACCCAATCATCCACACCGTCAAGACAAAAGAGAAGAAATTACTTCCTCTAAAGACAAGCGAAAGAGCTCAGGTGAAGGGCTACATCTCCGACCACCCTTTCTGTGGCGCTGTGGGAAAAAAATCTGCAACGAAGCTTAAAGAACTGGTCACAAGGGTCCCATCTCATTACGCTGTGAGAAGGTAAATTTTGACATTTTCTTTTCATTTATAATGTATCCTAGGTATGTATGGATCGGTAATTGGTTTTTAGTGCGACCACTTGTAAAGAGTTGTCTATATATGTGTGTGTGTGTGTGTGTGTGTGTGTGTGTGTGTTGTGTGTTGTGTGTGTGTGTGTGTGTGTGTGTGTGTGTGTGTGTGTGTGTGTGTGGTGTGTGTGTGTGGTGTTTGTTTGTGTGTGTGTGATTGAGTGTATGTGTGTGTTTGTTTGTTTGTTTGTGTGTTATATGTATATATATATCATATATATATTATATCTATAATATATATATATATATATATATATATATATATATATATGCACCTCTATACATATATCTATTTCCTACTTTCTGTATATCTCGTCTCAGAGTCTCCCTCTCTCCGTTTTCTTTTTTTTTCTTCTTCCTGCATATATTTTCCTCACTCTCTCTCTCTATCTATCTATCTTTCTATCTCTCTCTCTCTCTATCTATCTATCTATCTATCTATCTATCTATTCATCTATCTATCTCTCTATTTATCTATCTTTTTATCTATCTATCTATATATCTATCTATCTTCTATCATTCTCTCTCTCTATCTCTCTCGCTCACTCTCTCTCTGTCTCTCTCTCTCTCTCTCTCTGTCTGCTCTCTCTCTCTCTTCTCTCTCCTCTCTCTCTTTTTCTTTCTCTCTCTCTCTCTCCTCTCTCTCTTCTTCTTTTCCCCCCTTTTCTCAATTAAAATCTATCAAACCCTCTCTATCCCTTTTCTTTTTTTCGGCGCCTTTTCCCTCCTCTCTATTTCTCTCCCCTCTCTATTTTCTGTGTCTGTCGTCGGTCTGACTCTTTTCCCCTATCTACATGTATTTTCTATTCTCCCCTCTCTCTCCCTTTTTGGGTATAGGGAATAAAATGTATAATAATAAAAATTTTAAAAGATATATATAATATAATAATATTAATATATATAAAATACAAAAACTCAAAAAAAAAAATGATATATGTATAGTGTGAGGAATTTTGGGCACCCACACCCCCAATACACCCCACAGATTATTTTATATAAAAAGAAAATATATATATATATATATATATAAAATTAATAATATTATATATAATATTATATATTTATAATAATTTTAATAATAAAATTTTAATATATATTAATCTATATAAAATAATATATATTTATATACAGACTCAAAAAACCGGGAATATATATGTATATTTGATAAAAATTTTGGTCACCCAAAACAACAACACACAAGATTATATAAATATATATATATATATTAAAATTTTATATATATATATATTATTTTATACCCATAAATATATATATATATATATATATATTTATTTATTTATTTAAAATATAATATATTTTATATATAATATATTATATTATAATA
>NC_051390.1:8779376-8794376 GCF_015228065.2 Penaeus monodon | reverse complement strand
AAAAAAAAAAAATAAAAAATAAAAAAAAAAAAAAAATAAAAAAAATTTTAAAAACTAACAGGAAAAGGGGAGAGAAGGCGGGGAATAGAAAGAAATAATAATGAGAGAGAGAGAAGAAGAAGGAAAAGAAAGAAGAGAGAGAGGGGAAAAGAAGGAAAGGGAAAAGGGGAAAGAAGAGAGAGAAATAAAAGGAAAAAAGGGGGGAAGGAAAAGAAAAAAAGGAGAAAAAAGAAGAAAAAGGAGAAGAAGGGGAAAAAAGGGGAAAGAAGAAGAAGAAGAAGAAGAAGAAAAGAAGAAGAGGAGAAGAGAAGGGGAAGAAAAGATAGAAGATAGATAGAAAAGAAAAAGATTTTTTTTTAAAATAAAATAGAGGAAAAGAAGAAAAAAAAGAAAAGGAGAGAGGGAAAAAATTGAAGAGAGGAAAAAAAAGAGGAAAAGAAAAAAAAAAGGAAAAAAAAATCTAAAATAAAAGAAAAATAATATATTTTTGGGTATATATAATAAATATTTTTATATATAAAAAATTTTTAAAAATTTTTAAAATTTAATATAAACTATTTTAAAAATAATATATAACCACACACAAAACAAAAAAAAAACAAAAATACACTCAAACCACACACCAAAAAAACAAAAAAACCACCACCCCCACACCACACCACACACAAACACCACACAACACACACAACACACACACACACAAAAAAACAAAACAACATATTAGAACCTCTTTACAAGGGGTCGCCTAAAAAAAAACCAAATTAACCGATCCATACATCCCCTAGATACATTATTTTAAAATGAAAAGAAATGTAAAATTTTACCTTCTCACAGCGTAATGAGATGGGCCCCCTTGGACCAGTTTTTTAGCTTCGTTGCAGTTTTTTTTCCCACAGCCCCACAAAAAGGGGTGGTGGAGATGTCCCCCTTCACCTGAGCTCTTTCGTTTGTTTTTGGGGAAGTAATTTCTTCCTTTTGTCTTGACGGGGGGAGGGATTGGGTTCTGGGCGAAAAGGAAACCTCTGGGGCGTTTGCTTTTTTTTTTTTTTCCTTTTTGCTGTTTTTTAAAGTATTTTTTTTGTTTTACACTAATCCCCGGTCATTATTTTTGGGAGGTGAGTTCCGTTTGGTGAAGATAACGCTCTTTCGTTCAAATAAAGCATTTTCCCCGCTTTAGACTTTTGATTTGAGGGTTTTTTAAATTCCTTGGTCCCTAGTGGCGCCTCAGATAGGGAAGGCGGTGGGGTCCTGCAGGCTGACGTCGACCCCCTGACTGGCCCCCGCTCTCCCTCCTGGCCCGTCAGAGAAGCTCCCGGGTGCCTCCCGGAAAAACGGGGGATTGCCACGCAGCAAACACCCCACCTTCCCCTCCCCTCCCCTTTGGCCTTTTCTCGGTCCCTCTTTTTCCCTCTTCCTTTCCCCCTCCAAAAACTTCAATCAGTGGCTCTCTCCGTACACCCCTTTTGTCTTTCCTCCCTTACCGACCCTCACTCAGTGAATTTCCCCCTTCTTTTCTTTGTAACCTTTCCCCTTTTTTTTCTCGCTTTGTCTCTCTAAGGGTTTTTCTTCTCCCCCCCCCCTTCTCTACCATTCTCGACTCTCAGTGGGTTTTTTCTTCATATCTCCGCTTTTCTTTTTCACAGGTTCTTCCCTCCCTTCCTCTCTGGGTCCACTCACTGGCTCTTCCTTTTTCCTTTTTTGGCCTCGCTCCAAATATGGTCTCCCTCTTCTCTTCTTAGCTTTCAGATTTTTGGACTTGTCTTTCTTTTTCTGCCCCCCCCCCCCTTTTCTCTCTCTTTTTCCCTTCCTCTCTTTCTCCTCTCTTCTCCCCTCCCCCCTCCTTCTCTTTCCTTTTTCCTTTTTCCTTTCCTTATTCCTTCTCTTTTCTCTCTTTCTCCCCCCCATAACTCCTGGGGCTTCCGGGTGAGTCCCTTTAACCAGCTTTACACCATTGGGGTATCAGTTAGTAAACTAGTTACAGTTTATGGATTTCAGTATTTTCCCGACCCCTACTAGAACTTCTGCGGGGTTTTTTTGAGGGCAGTAAAATAGAATTTAAAAAAAAGTTTCCTATTTTTTGCATTTTTTTCAAAGTTTTGAAAACGTGTGTATTTCTTGTTTTTTTTATTTAAAAATTGTTTCCTTTTATACCGTTCATCCTTTTTTTAAATTTTTTTAAAATTTTTTTTTCCGAAATTTTAAATCAGATCTTAATAAAAAACCCATCTGTTTTTTTTCCCGTCGTCGTATAGTCTGTTAAATTGTTTCCTGTCTGTTTTCCCTTTTTCCTTCTTTCCTAAAATTTTTTCGGTTTCTTCTTTCCCCACCCCGGGTTTTCCTTTAATTTCCTTGTTTTTCCCCCTTTACCTCTTTTTCATCCTTTTTCCCCACCCAAAAATAAATAATAGAGATTCTGAGAAACAAAATCTTCGATTAAACGGGGTATAATAATGCTGTGGTAATGTATTAAACAAAGATTGTTAGTAATATATTTCGGGGAACCAAAAGTAAATTTAATAATAAAAGAGAAAAAAACCTGGCCAAAAAGTAGTTTTTATTTAAAAAAAAAATGACTGTATTAATTAAACCTATGGTCGTTCTGACGTATTAATTTTGGGAAAAAAAACATTTCAATAACTAACAACAATAAAAAAAACGCCACATTATTAGTTTTCATTTTTTCCCGTTTATCGTAGTTAATTAAAGAAAAAATGAATACTAGTTTTAGAAAACCATTTTTAAACGCGAAAAATCTTGTAGGGTACTTACGGAAAACCCAAGTCCTTCTAAAAATTAAAAAGGGAGGGGACACAAATGGGATGGGGGTCACAGAAAGGAAGGTGGGGTCGGACTGTTTTGGAAGAAAATTTTTTATTGATTTCTTTTCATAGTTTTTTTTTTGTTATAATATTATATATATTTATATTAAAATTTTTTAAGTTTTACTCTGTTTTTTTATAAGGGGTTTCTTATTTCTTATTTCTTAGTCTCCGGTTCGTAGAATAAAAAAAAAGATACCACCTTAGATAGGTAATACCTTTTATCCCCATGTGCTTGTGCCAAGGGCAAAAAAGTGACTTTTTTATAGAATTCGTAAAATTAAAAATCTTTAATTTTTCGGAGATTCAAATCCGTTTAAAAATATTTATCAAATAAAATTTAAAAAAAAGTATAATCTTTTTTACGTAGATATCTATAAAATTTCCGAAACATCTTTTTTTTGTTAAATGTTGCGGGGTTGTACGCCGTATATTATCCCAGATTAAAAAACAATGTAAAATTAAATATTTAATATATTATTTAAATATATATAATATATTATTAGTTGGTGGTGGTGTGTGTGTGGGTTGGTTGTGTGTGTGTGTGTGTGTGTGGTTGTGTGTGTGTGTGTGGGGGTTGCCCGTGTGTGTGCACGTGTGGTGGAGTTGCCCTACCACCGCCTTGAAGTCTCTCTTTTCCTCCCCTCTTCTCTCTCTCTTTCTTCTTCTCTCTCTCCTCTCCTCGCGCCCTTTTAAGAGAACCAAAGAGCTGAAGTGCCAGACGTTTAAATTTTTTTTTAATTTTCAAGGTTTTGTTTATTCTTTAGACTGAATCACTTTTTTCCTTTTCAATGCTTAAAAAAAACAGACAAGAACGAGCAGCCAAAGGGGAATAAAAGAAAAAAAAAGAAAAAGAAAAGAAAAAAAAAAGAAAAAAAACAAGATATTTTTTTCAAAAAACATAGTGTATATAATAATTAAATGAAAGTAAAAATTTCGAGTAGGTACTTAAGAAAGCCCTTGGAATTGTCTTGACCTTATCAAAAAGAAAAAGTTTTAAAAAAACCGTAACTTCTTTAAAGTCAATGAAATTGCTTTAGACCGCTTTTTTAACTAATTAGACTTGAGTGAAAGCTTGTACTCCCGATTTTAAAAGTTTTAGAAAATTGCCAAAATCTCAATTATCTCACAAAAGCTCATTAAATATCAATTTTGGCGTTAAAAAAAGTTTCCCTTTTATCACATTTTTCATTTATGCTCATTTCCTTTGATCTTATAATAGAGTTCAATTTGCTTAGGGAAATTAAATGTTTGCAAAATGAAAAATATGATGGTATTTTGCCAGGGTTTGGTGTATGATTTTGCCTTTGATACTATAATGTTACGTGTAGAAATTTTAGTTTTTAAACATTAGCAACAATATTAATGTCTTCTAAAAAATGGACGGAGTAAGAATGAAAAAAAAAATAAAAAGGTAAATACATATAGGAGTAAAAGAGAAAGAAGAGAAGGGGGAGAGGGGGGGGGGGGTAAGAAGCGAAGATGAGAAGAGGAGAGAGAGAGAGAAAGAAAGAGGAGTGAGTGAGTGTGTTGGGGTGTGTGTGGTGGTGTGTGTGTTTGTGTGTGGGGGGGGAGAGAGAGGGGGGGGGGGGAAAAGAGAAGGGACAAAGACAAAGAGACAGAGAGACAAAAAACAGACAAAAAAACCGGAGTCCTTAAAAAATATATCATAGTCACATAATATAACCATATAATTATCTGTTTAAAACAAACCCCAAGTGAAAAGTAGAGGTTGCAGAAATACAAAGGTTACAAAAACCCCTGAATCGATGCAAAAAAACTTATAGAAAAGAAAGAACAGCAAAACAAAAGCTTTTGACCCTCTGACACCCAGGGAACAAGCCAGAAAAAAGGAAAAAAGGCAAAAAGAAAGAAAAAAAAAAAAAGGGGGGGGGGAAAAGGAAGTAAAAATAGAGGGGTTTGGATAAAAAAAACCACGATTGACATTAAAATTATCAAGGGTATTATGCTCTTTCCGCCCCCCCTTTTTTTTTGTTCTGTCTATCTCTGTTTGTTTTTTGGTCTGTTTCTCGACTATCTGTCTGTCTGTTGAATCTGCCCCCGTTGAACTCTTCTCTCCCGCTCTGCTCTTCTCCCCCTCTTCTTTTCCCCTCTCTCTCTCTCTCTCTCTCTCTCTCTCTCCTCTCTCTCTCTTTCTCTCTTCTCTCCCCCTTTCTCGCTCTCTCTCGCTCTCTTTCTTTTCTTATTTCTTTTTTTTTTTTCTTCTTCTCCCCTTCTCTTTCTCTGTCTGTCTGTTTTAATCTCTATCTCTGTCTTTCAGTTTTTTTGTTATCTATCTGCTCTGTCTCTCGCTGACTGAAAGACTGACCTGTCTTTTTTCTTTCGTCGTTGTTGTCTTTTGTCTCTGTAACAGTCAGTCTGTTGTCTCTTTTTCCCCTCTTTTGTCTTCTTTTTTCTCTTGTCTGCTTTTTCTCAATTTTTCTCTTTTAATTTTTTCTGTCTGTCGTTTCTCTTTTTACCCCCCCCTCTTTCCCAAAAAAAAAATTCCACTGGGGGCCCCTGGGTTGGGGGGCTCCCCCCAAAAAAAAAAAAAAAAATTTTAAAAAAAATAAAAAATAAAAGGGGGGAAAGGGGCCCAAAGGAAAGGAGGGGAAAGAAAGGGGAGGAAAAGGGGGGGGGTTTAAAAGAAGGACAAGCAGGGGCGGGGGGGAGAGGGGGAAAAAAGGAGAAAGGAAGGGAGAGAGAGAGAGAGGGGGAAGGGGAGAAGGGGCGGGAAGGGGGGAGGGAAAAAGGGGGGGGGAGAAGAGGGGGGAAAAAAGGAGAGAGAGAGAGGAGGAAAAAAGAGAGAGAGAGGGGAGAGAAGAGGGGGAGAGATGAGAGGAGAGAGGGAGGGAGGGAAGAAAAAAGGGAGGGAGAGAGAGAGAGAGAGAGAGAGAGAAGAGAAAAGAGAGAGAGGGATAAAAAACCAAAAAACCCCACCACCACACCACACACCACACACACACACACACAAACACACACACCACAAACCCACACACACACAACACACACACCACACCACACCCCCCACTTTTTTTCAAAACTTTCAATATAAGGTTTCGATGATTTTGTGAGTCTAATAAAATGTCAGACTTAAAAAACAGCACGCATTCGCACCCATAATCCACCCAAGGTTTTACAATACGAAATACCACGATTAACCACGCTATTGTATTGAAAAAAAAAAAATCCGCGTTCTTAGTAGCTACCATCAAGCGTCATGATATTTTTTTTTTTATTTCCCAAAGGCCCGAATGAAGCAAAGACTTTTGTTTCGAAAAAAAGGCACGTTTCCTGGGGCCCCTGAGCGTCCAAGCAAAGTGATCTGTATCAGTGAGCCGCAAAGGCTATCAGGAAAATGTGGAAAAGTTTGGAGGTTCTAGATGACGAAGAAAAAAAAAAAAAAGAAAAAAAAAAAAAAAGGGGGGAAAGGGGGGAAAAAAGAAAAGACAAATAATATTTACTTTTAAATATTAAAAAAATTTTTTTTTTTTTTTATTGTGAATTTGTTGTTTGTTTATAACTTATATATAAATAAAAAATATTTATAAAATTTTTTATTTTTGAATAATAATTTTTATATTTTATAAAATTTTATATATAAATATTATATATAAAAAATCATTAATACTATTATATATCTATATATATATATATATATAATATGTATTTGTAAAATATTAATATATATTAATATATAATATAAATTTATAATATATAACTTTTAATAAAATAATTATATGATGTAATAAATGAAAACCCCAAAAAAAAAAAAAAAAAACCCCAAACAAAAAAAAAAAAAAAAAAAATTATATATAAAAAAAAAATATATTATTAAATTTATATTATTATATATACTTTTTCTCTTTCCTTCTTTCTCCTTTTAATTTTTTTATATTTTATAAAATTTAAATAAAATAAAAAAAAAAAAAAAAAAAAAAAAAAAAAATATATATAATACAACACAAAAAAAAAACTCTTTCTTTTTCTTCTTCTTCTTTTCTTCTCTATATTTATATAATATATTAAATTATATAATATATGAAATATAATATAATATATACATAATAAAATTGTATAAACAACACACACACAAAATTATATAATTATATATATATTAATATATATATATATAATTATATATATATTTTTTAATTATATATTAAAAATTTTTATAAAAAAAAATTTTTTATTAATTAAATTTTATTATAAATAATAAATTAAATGTATTATTTTATATCTTCATCATTTTTTATCTTTTATTTTAATTAATCTCAAATAAGGGGTATGCATGTTTGAGCAGCCGTGGACCTCTCCCCCATCCTTCGCCCCCAAATCGATTTTACGCTTTTTTTTCCCACTTGTACCATCGACAGCCCGCCCAAAAATCTTTGATGTTTCGCTCAGTCTTGTCTTCGTTTGCCTCTTCCTCTGTTTCCCTATACCATCCCGCAGCAAGTCTTTCAATACTTTTCTTCTCATACAACCAAAAACTTAATTTTCCCCTTTAAGATGCAACGCCGGTCTTTAAATTTTTTTTTCTCAGCACTTCATATTGTTTTTCTCTTCCAGCAATACGCAGTACTCGTCTGTAACACCCCCAATCTTATATATATATATATATATAATATATATATAATATATATATAGTGTAAAATATATATATTTTTTTTTTTTTTTTTTTTTTTTTTTTTTTTTTTTTTTTTTTTGTTTTTATATTGTATTGGTATTTTTGTTTTTTTTTATTTTTTATTTTATTTTTATGTTGTGTTTGTGTGTGTGTGTGTTTGTGGGGGTGTGTGGTGGATGTGGTGTGTTTTTTGTGTGTGGGTTTGTGGTTTTTGTGTTTGTGTTGGTGTTGTGTTGGTGTGGTTTTGTGGGATGTTGTGTTGGGGGTGTTTTGGGTTTTTTTTGGGGGGTGTTTGGGGTTGTTGGGGTTGTGTTGTGTGTGTGTTTTGTGTGTTGTGTTGGTGTGTGTTTTGTGTGGTGTGTGTTTGTTGTGTGTGGGGTTTTTTGGGTTTTTTTTTTTTTTTTTTTTTTTTTTTTTAGTGGTTGTTGGGGTGGGAAAATATTAATTTTTATTTTATAAATTTATATAATATTAAATTTTAAAGGTGGCAGTTTACCCCTTTAAGCAAAAATTTTTTAATTTATGTTGGAGATCTTGGGTGGTAGGGCCCCCAGTCTTAGGAATCGGTGTTTTCCTTTTTCAAACCCAACCCGGGGGGACCAACTGAATTGGGGGGCGGCCCACCAGTTTGGGGGGGCCGATGAATTTTTTACCAAGGGCAAACCCCGGGGGGATCGAAAACCCTGAAATCTTGGCAATTTAGTATGTTAAATTTCCCCCCCTTATAACATTTAAATTATAATATATATATATATATATAAATATTATATATATAAAAATATATTCATAAATATTAAATTTTATTTATGTTTTTATTTCATACAATAGCAATTTTGTATTATTAATATATATATAAATATAAATATTATTATATGAAATATAATATATAATATATATATATTTAATATATCATTATTATGTATAATTTTAATATATATATATTATTAATAAAAATAATTTATATTTATGAATTAAAACAACACCCCCAAAACACCCACAACACACACCCCACAACACACACACACAAACAATATTATATTATATATATATATATATATATTAATATTTTTTTTTTTTTTTTTTTGTTATATTATATTCATAAAATTAAATTATTTATAATATATTTATAATTTTTGCTATATGTATTATAATATAAAAATAATATATAATTATATAATATATACATAATACAAAAAATTATATATAAATAAATATATATATATTTATATTATATATATAAAATAAAGAAATTAAAAAAGCAACACAAACACACACACACCACAAAAACACACACACACACACACCACAAAAAACAAACACCAAACACACAAACCCCCACACACACAAAAAATATATTAATTTAAAATATATATATATATATATATAAAAATATATATATATAATATTAATATATATTATTATGTATTATATATATATATAATTTATTTAATATATATTATATAATTAAAATATATATAAAATATAACATATGGGTGGTATATGTATAGAAAATAATATATATTAAAAATATATATATATATTATAATATATATATATATATAATTATTGGTGTGTGGTGTTGGTGTGTGTGTGTGTGGTGTGGTGGTGGTGGTGTGTGTGTGTGTATCGTGTGGTGTGTTTGGGGTATGTTTATGTGGTATGTGTGCGTGTTTGTGCTGTATATATTTAAAATATTGCATAATATACACACAATATATACACAATAACATTGTATATTTATAGTAAAATTAAAATTTTATATTTTATATTCATATATTATATATTAAATAAAAAATATGATATATGAAAATTTATAATATATATAATATATATATTATATTTATTATATATATCAAAAAAAACACACACTATATATATTATATATAATTTTATTATATATTATAATTATGACAACCAAAAAAAACAAATAATATTTAAAATTATAGAAAAATATTTTATTATATATGTATATATTAAATAATAATAATTAAAAATATATATATATTATATATTATTAATATATTATATTAAAATATATATTATTAATATATTATATATATATTAAAAAATAATTATTATATGTATTATTACAGATAGACTGATAGATAGAACATAGATATATTTTTATTATATGAATAATACAACAACTATTATAATATATATAATTATATATAATATATATATATATATATTAATTAATATATATATAAACCCCCAAAATACTCGCCCCACGTTTTTACCCGCCGACAGGGATCCTGTCGAAGTGCCTCCCGCCGGCCTTAACGCCCAGCCATCGCTACCAAGTTTCTTTTGTACTACCGCATCAGTTTTCCCCCCTACACGGCTGGTACCCCCCCTATTTTACCTCCGATGAAGCGCTGAAGATACAACCTCACACTCTACGGCGCCACGCTTGCCCCCTCCGGCCACCGCTGTCACGAACCCTCGTCAGCCAACCCTGGACCGCCCTTTCCCAGCACCAAATACTTCGTACATTAAAAAAGTGCCCTTTTGGCAAGAGGGCTGTTGCCCTCCCCTTTCCGAACCCCCCACCTTACATTGCCTTTTTTTTAATTAAACCTACTCGCCACTCAGCGAAAACACAGTATTTAAATTTTATTACAAATCTTCTCGCACTACATTATTTTTTCAACACAACAAACAAAAAGAGGTCACACACTAGATCGGCCCCAAAGGGCACACCCTTCCCCCCTCAATATTCCCTGCTTTTAAACATTCCCTTTTTTATATATTGGTTTTTTTTTCTTTCTTTTTTTTATTTTAAAAAAAATTTTTTTTTTTTAAAAATTTTAGACATATATTTTTTTTTCTCAGAACAAAAAAAAGTGCCAGTTTTTTCAATTTTTGTTCCCCTGATATTATTAATGTTTATGTTGGCAAATTCATAAAAAAATCATTTTCCTCTTTTTAAAGGGGGCCTATTAGTAAATTCCTTTGAGATAATTAGTCTTGTTTTATTCTGTAAAAAACATATAATCGCTGTTTCTTTGTAATATACTTTTTATACTTCCATCGATCCGTTTGCTTATTATAATACGTTCGAGTACAGTTTTACCATTTAAACACTTACTGCCTAATTTCAAGGAATTCATCTAGGATTATGAATTTTTATTAAGTACCTCCCCAGACTTATAACGAACCTAAATTACTTTTTGACGTTTCTCAAAGTTTGAAACTTGCCAAGTAATGAGGAATTTTGTTTTTTTAGTTTTAAGGTTTTGGGGGGAAAATGCAACATTAAATAATTAAAGATAGCTATCCAATTGCAAATAATGGAAAGCATTGCAAAACCATGCTTTATATAGGCTTTCAATAGTTATTTCACCGTAAAGTTTAATTTAAGCCGGCTCATGGCCATAAACGAAGGACCCGTGTCCGCCACACCGAGAAAATTTTCGCCCCAAATTATGCTCACCGATTAAAAACGCCCCCGGGGCGGAAGTTACCTCTATTAACTCGCTATTCTGACAAATCCAAGAACCCTCCCGGGGCCGTTTTTCCCTTCTTGGGGAAAACTGTCTTATAACCTTTTATTCCCTTTAAGGCCCGGGTACACTATACTTAACCTTGAAGGGCGATTGACTTCTTTTCTACTTAATTAATGTTGCACCCCAATTTTAACCCCCGCCACACCCCTTTTTCTTCCACGGGATCTCTAGCGCCACGGATTTCAGGAAAATTTTATGATGACGATCAGAACCTGTATCCTTACGTGCTTTTTGCAGGTTTTAATGTTGGAGGGCAACCCCAGCGATGTAAACAATACGTAGCAAAGGCCGGGTGGTAAGTTTACCCCTTCCCCAGCAGTCCTTTCCTCCTTGGGCGGACGCAGGTGCCTGCTTGCTTTCTCTTTTGGTAATTCACGACGTAAGTAAGTATCCTCCTCAAAAGGAAAACGTCAACATAAAAAAAACACGTTTGTCGACGGAGGGGAAAAGGACACGGCAGAGACCAAGCCACACAGGGTTAAGACCATGTCCCTGCCCCTGGGGAAAGGGGCTCTTTGGGGTTTACTTCTATCCAACAGCCGGCCCCCTTGCCGCAGAGAACCTCCGGGTTTATTCTGGTGGCCGGGCCAAGAAATCGTGAGAAAGTTAATTATAATAAGAATGTTCCAAAATAACTTTGTTATATAACAAATAAAAAATATATTTTTGGTTTATATGTAAAAAATTAACAATATTATTTTTAAAATATATAGTATTAATATGTATATTATACAATATAAAACAATTACCCAAAAATGTATTCTATCAGTATACAATTAATATATGACAACGGGCATCGAATAAGCAACATAATGAACCCAAATTACCCAAAAAGCCTTTTGAAAGTAATCAAAAGTGCTTATTAAGTGTGAGCTTTGAGTGGGTCCCCGCCCGATGATGATTATAGGGATTGATGATTTATGCAAACACCCTGAAGTGAGTGATTACCCCCTTTTATTAGTCCTTGGAAAATATGGCTTAAAAAAATTTAAACATATTTTCCCATGATTTTTTTTCCCAAGGAATTTACACACACACCACAACAACAACACAACACACACACACATACACACCCCACACACACACCCCCACACACACATAACCCCACACAAACCCCCACATACACACAACACACACATTTACATAAAACACACACAAAAACACACACACACACACACACACACCAAAAAAAAAAAAAATATAATTTTATATAATATAGTATATTTTATAAAATTTTAAAATTATATATAATATTATAATTTTATAATAATATATATATAGAATAGTATATTTCCCCCAATTAAAATATGTGTATTTCGTATATATACAAATTAATATAAATATTTTTTTATATATAAAATATAATATATATATTTAAAAAATAAATTTAGATATTCCTGAAATATTTAAATCGTTAAATCAAAGTAATGGAAGTGGTTTCAAAAAAATCAAATGAAAACATCGTTTAGGGCGAAAAAGAAAAACAAAAAAGTATGGGGGGTTTACTAGATGGAAATGGAATCACCAATTCAAGCGTTGCATGATGATTGCAGAATGATTTAGTGAGGAGCAAAGAAACAGAAAAAAAAAATAAAAGAAAAAGCAACATGGGACCCCCCGGGAAAAAAAAAATGCCCGCAGGAAGTTTTAAAAATTTTCGAGTTCGCGGCATAGTTTTTTTTAAAAAAAACTGCATACTTTAATTTTTTTTTTTTTTTTATATGGGGTCGGGTGGGGTCACGTGGGGGGGTGGGGTGGGGCCGGGGTGTGTGGTGCGTGGCCGGCGTGTGGGTCGTGCGTGTGTTGGGGGTGGTGTGTGTGTGGTTTGTTGGGGGGTTTTTTGGGGGGGGTGGGTGTGCGGTGTGTTTGGGGGTTTTGGTTGTGTGTTTTTTTTTTTTTGGGTTTTGGTTGTTTGTTTGGGGAAAAATTGTTCTTTTGGTTTCCCGCGTTTTTGGGGGGTTTTTTGGTTTCAGGTGCCGTGTTTTAAATGTTTTTAAAAGAATAAAAAATTTTTAAAAAAAGACAATTGTTAAAAAAACCTTTTAAAGATTTTTTAAAATGAAAAAATAATAGCAGTTTTCGTAAAATGAAAATCCCCCTTTTTTTTAAAATTATTTTAAAAGATTTAGTTAAAGGTGAAAAATTAAACCCCGTTTTATATTGCCCTTTAAGGAGATTTAAAACCCTTTAAAAGAGGGGGCCCAAAAACGGTGTGAAAAAATAAAAAGAAAAGGAAATTTTTACCAAAAAACGTCAAAGGGGAGAAAACGGGGCAAAAATAAAATTAACGGTTTTTTGAAAAATTACAAAACTTAATTAAAAAAAATTTATTTAAAAATTTTTTAAAAAATTATTATATTTAATAATTTTTTTTTTTTTTTATTTAAAAATTTTAAAATTTTTGGGGATTAAAATTTTTTTTCCCCCCCAAAATTTTTTGCCTTTTTAATGAAAAGTTTTTTGAGAAATCATTTTTTAAAAAATTTTACCCAAAATGGTTTTCATTTTGGCGGGTTTTTTTCCCCCTTTGGGTTTTTTTTCCAACATAATCACCCAATCCTTTCATAAAGCGATTTGAAAAAAACGAGGGTATCACCGGGGGAAAAAAAAAGCTTTTTCGTTTAAAATGTTTTCCCCCCGGTTTAGCCTCTAAAGGATAACCCTTAGGGCTTGTTTTTGCCCCTATTTATACACCACCGGGGCCTCCGGGAAATAAAATTATTTATAAAAGGTTAAATCCAAAAAATGTATCATTAAAATTTAATAAAAATTTTTTCTGTTGTTGTCATGGTAAGTGGCAAACTCTAAAAGATGTTTAAAATTTTTTCCCCCAAAAATTTGGGGGTTATTTTAAAAAAAGGGGGGGTTTATTCAATCTTTAAATTTAAATTTTATTTCTTTTATAAATTATTGGTTTAAAAAATTTTTAAAGGAATTCGGGGGGGGTTTGGGCCCAGTTTTTTGGGGTTTTTTTTTTTTTTTCCTTTTCTTTTCTTCTCCCTCTTTTTTTTTTCTCTTCCTTTCCTCTCCCTTCCTTCTATTTTAAAAGTTTTTTTTTAAAATTAACTTTTATCTGGTCCCAAATATTATTTTTAAAAACCCTGAAAAAAAAAAAAGGCCAATTCCCCCTTTTTTAAAACAAAAGTTTTAAAATTAAAGCGGGGAAGTTACGTCAAAAAATCCCCGTTTGTGAAAAAGCCATTCCTGGGTGATCAAACAAAAACCCCAGCCTTTGGGAAAGGGGTTAAACGGGGAAACAATGGTAAAAACCCCCATCCCGCTTTTCTTTTTGAGCATTGGAACGGTTAAAAAGGGGAGTTAGGGGGTGTGGAAAGGGATGGGGCCCATAGGTGGAAAGGGAACAGGGAATGGGGAAAAGGGGGGGGGGGGGGAAAAAAAAGAGAGAGATGGGAGGGGGGAAAAGGAGGGGGGAAAGAAAGGGGGGGAAGGGGGGGGGAAAGGAAGGGGAAAGGGGGAAGAAAAAGGGGGGGGGAAAAAAAAAGGGGGGGGGGAAGGGGAAAAGGAAGGGAAAAGGGGGGTTTTTTTTAGGAAAGAGGGAAGGGAAAGGGGAGAAAAAAAAGGAAGGGAAGAAGAAAAAGAAGAGAGAGAAGGGGGAGAGAAAAAAAAAAACAAAAATTATCATCAAAAATTTTAAAAAAATCTAATGTATTAAACTAAAATCTTATTGTTGTTTTTTCCCCCTTTTTAAATTATTTAAATTAGAAAAAAAGAAAAAAATGACCAAATTACCATTTGTAAAAAAACGTTTCTTTCATTCACAAAAAAAGAAGAAAGGGAATTCCCCCTTTTTAAAATAAAAAAAACCCCTGGGCCCATTATTGAATAAAAAAAAAAAAGCTGAGGCAGTAAAATTTTTTTTTTTTTTTTTTTTTTTTTTTTTTTTTTTCAGTAAAATAACTTACAACAAAAAAAAAGGCAGCTTTCATTTTAAACGAAACCCAAAAAATTTTTCTTTCCCTGGGGGGGCCCCCAAATTTAAAAAGGGGATGTCTTTTTAAAAATAAAGGGGGTTTTTTGGGAT
>NC_051390.1:8768595-8779276 GCF_015228065.2 Penaeus monodon | reverse complement strand
CCTCGACCCATTAGTCCCCCCCAAAAACCCCCCAGGGTTTTTGGTTTCCTCAAGCCACAAAAGTGAAAGCAGAGGGGGGGGGTTGTAATTTAACTGAATTAACAAATTTTTCATTCTTAGTGCCCTGGACTCCAGGGAAAGTCCGAAGTACGTGAAAAAAGCAGTTTTCTACCCATCAATTTTTTATATTGCCAAAAACGAAAACGAATGGGGAAATAACATCAAAATCCGTCTCTTTATAAAACATAAAAATAAATATAATTTACGTATTAGATTTTACTTTTTCCCCTTTGATAACTTGAATATTTCTAATTTATATTATTTTTATGTCTGTGATATATGGCATAAATTGTGTGTATGTAGATAAGTATTATACGTATGAAACATATAAACTTGCCGCATAATATACAAAACACAACAAGACATATAAAAATTGGTTAAGCTTTGTTATATATTTATAGAAGTATATTTTAAAAAAACACAGATTATATATAATGAATTATTGCAGTATGTATAAAAGGATACATCGTTTTATATTTGAACCCTTTCATAAATGCATAATATGGGTACTTTTAAAAACACACACACCACCAAAACACACATTTGTAAAATGTTTTATATAGGATAAGCATTTCTAAAAAATCTATAATAAAAAAGATAGATGTATACATGCAAAATAAAATGTATGGTATGAACAAACGGTGTATAGCAATTATACAGATAATAAAATTTTTGGATTGTATTTCACGCCCCAAATCATCATCACAAAACGGTATGCCTGTTTGAGCAGCCGTAGACCTCCCCACCATCCGCGCCAAAAAACTCGTCTTACCTTTTTTTTCCCCTTGTACCATCGACACCCCGCAAAATCTTTGAATTGTCGCTCATCTGTTTCGGTTTGCCTCCCCTCTTTTTCCTATCACCACCCCTGTCAGAAAGTTTTTCAATACTTTTATTTCTCTTTACAGACAAAAAAATTTAATTCCCCTGTCAAGTGTCAACATGGTTTTTACAATTATTTTTAAACATTCATCATTGTTTTTCTTGCCAGCAATACCAGTATCTTTCTGTAAACCCCACATTTCAAAAACTATGATCTTTTTTGTCTACTACTTCAGCACCAACATCGAACCAATGATGAAATTTTGGGAAAACAATGAGTTCAATAACTCAGCTTGTCGTAAGGTCTTCCAGATTTATTGAGAGCAATTGTGCTTTTTTGGCAAGGGAAACCCCCTTCTTTTTATTCCCGGGGAATCATCATATGTATTAGTTAAAACAGCCCCAAAGATAAGTGACTTTTTCACTTTTTCCACAATTTTCCTGTTTGAACATTTTTCATCATTTTTTATTCCCGGGGTTATTTTTTGAATTTCTGATTTTAGTTTTTTTTGGCTTTAGAAAACCCCAGCCTTTTTCGTGCTTTTTAACTTTTTTAGTGGTTTTTGTAGTTATGATACGCGGAAATCAAAAACTATATCATGGGGTCCCTCGATTGATATTTTGTATCCTCCAACATCCACAGTTCCTTCAAAAATTTCGAGCCCCTCTCAAAATTTTTCAAATATATATTAAAGAGGTGCGGGGGGACAGAATGCAACCCTGTCGCATCCTTTTTGACTTCGAACCATTTTTAACCAAAAGGGGGTTCTTACAGTGTTGGTTGGCATAAAGGGCTTTTTTAGTTGATGGGGTTTTGGAAAATTCATATCTTCATGTTATTCCGAGGATATCGTGCCCAACGTATAAAAAGCTTTACAAAATCGATGAAAACGGGATAGGCTTTTTAACAAAAAAGACCAAATTTTTGGCTGTGACTTATTAATGCAATTGTCCTATTATTTTTTGATTGGAGTGCGTCCCTTTTTTGGTATGGGAAAGTAAAGACTGATTTTCCCCAGTCTTTTGGCCATTTTTTCTTTCCCATTTTTTTGTAAGAGTTTGTAAAAGTATTAAACACTTTCCCAGCATTCTTAATTAGTTCTGCGTTATTTCATTTTTGGGGTCTTGTTTCTTTACTTCTTTTAGGGGTTTTAACTTCGTTAGCAGTGGCGGTGGTTCATTTCGTTGTCGTTGAGTCGTTGAGTCAAATTAATTTTGTTTTTAGACTTTATTTTTTTGTATGGTTGGGAAACCCAATTTGATTCCACTATCTTTGACTTTTTTCCCATCACATAAAACAAGCCATCTTCATTTTTGATAGTGTCCATTGTGGGTTTAAATTTTCGTTGTGAGTTTCGTACTCCTTGGTAGAGTTTTTTATTTGTCTTATTGAAGAACTTTTTCAATTCTTGGCAATGTTCTTTTAAAAATTTTTTTTCCCTTATCTTGTCGCAATAATCTTTAAATTTTTTTGTTTTTTGTTTTTGAAAATTTATTTCTTCAACGGGTTTATGATCCCCTTGTTTTTAGGCATCTTTTTGTTTCAATTTCACTTGGTTTTTTTTCAAAACCCCAGGGTAAAATTTGTCTTTTTCTTTTGGGGCGATAGTTTTCTTAAGCAGTGCTCAGCAGGATTTTTTTCCCTTTTTCCCCACAACTCTTTTGGGTGTTTTATACTTCACTTTGATTGAGTTTTTTCAAATTTTTTTGACACGTAATTCGTAAGTTATAAAGAGTTTTGTGTCGGTTTTTAAGGGGTGGTTTTGGAGTTCCATCTTTTTGAGTCTTTTTTTAAAGTCGATGTTATTTTGGGGGTCACTGTGGTGGGCCCCAGCCTTGTTTGGCATTTTTATGAAATTTTTCCATTTTTGGTTCAGAAAAGTGTCATTTTGGGTTTTGGGTGTTTTTTGTCGGGTAAAAACCCACGTGTACAAGTGCTTGGGTGGGTTTTTGGGAACAATGTATTGGCATAACAGTTTATTTGTACTACAAAATTTCAAAAAAAATCTTTACTTTTTCATTTATATCCCCAAAGGGCCGAATTTTCCACGGTGCTTTTTTAGATCATTTTTTTCCCACTTTTGGGGTTTAGGTCTCCCCTGGTTATTTTTACATTATGTTGGGATTGTGTCTAAAGTATCTTGGAGAGAGTTAAAAAAATTTCCATTTTTCATCATTGCAAATTTGGTTGGGATAGCATTGTTATATAATATATGAGGTTTTGCTTTTATTCTGACTTTTGAAAGCATCTTTATTGGGCGTACCCAATTAGTGCATTTTCAGTTTTTTTGTGGAATCATAGCAAATCCTGACTTAAGTCCCTTTTTTTTTCCAGAAAAAAAGAACGTCTTTTTTCTTTTGTTTTTGAAACTTCCATTACTTTTCCAATTGGTTCACTTATTCCTAGTATTTGAATTTTTATCTATCCATTTGTTACAGACAGTAGTAATTTGCCCATCTCTTTTATTTCCTTCGTTCCACGTTCCGATTTTTAATTGTTTTCTAATTGGGACATGTTTTTTATCTTCTTTTTCTCCAGATGCTTTTTAACATGTCAGCCGGTTGCCCCCGACTAACGGCCCCCTTTATAAAACCCCGCAGGGCGATTGGTTGGAAATTTTAATTTCTGTTTTAACATTTGGGTAGAGGTTTTTCAGGGGAAAATAAAAGTTTAGGGAACCCAGGCCCTTTCAAATCGCAGTTCCAACTAACTAGGGGAACTATCTCTGCCGCTTTAAAAAAAGTTTTCCTGTAATACGCCCGACTATTATTTGGTGAAACCAGTAATCAGTAGAACTAAAGGGGTTTTCACCAAATCCACTGCCCGGCCCTATTTTTACCGCAACCCCGGTATAGGGACAATAGGGTGCATCCTTTTTCAAGGGAACCCCCGGGAGTTTATTGTCTTACCAGGACAACACGTACACATACAATGATAAATGATTTTATGTATGGTGCATGCTGATGCTCACTATATAAACGTAAAACTAGCACCAGTGGGCACAGTCCTAGTGATTTGAACACTATTAATGTAAAGGAACATAAGATAATTAATTTTTTATAAAATCATTATGAAGTTATAATTGCAGGAATAAGTAATGAATAGTCAATAATAATAGGAACATAAAGAGAGAATAATGATATAATATAACAAAATGCAGTCTGAAAACAATGGGATAGTTCTAAATGTATTTCCTTTTTTTCAATACCAATAACCTAGTAATAATATTTACAAAATAAGTTTAATTATTAACATAATCATCTTTTACAATTATCAGTTACTAGACCCCCTTATTAGTGATATCCTTTATATGAATCCTATTAGTGATATTTCTGTCATAAAATGAAAAACAGTGTGATAGATGTAAAAAATGGTTTTTGCTGTTGGGTAATTCCAAATTTTATTTTTCCATCTAAGCACTGCGAAAAAAAAAATCGGAAAATATGTAATACGGGATGGTAATTCTTTAAAAAGGGCAGAAAAGGTTGGGAAGAACATTTTTTAAATGCCTTTTTTTAAAAATATTTCACGTTTTTTTTTATTTCGAAGTTATGGAAATGACTGGCATGTTCTCTTTCATGCCCTTTTCCAAAACATTTAAATATGACTTTAATGCCTAGAAAAATTAATTCTATTAACCATTTTTTAATTTGGGCGGCTGTCCAGAAAGGAAATTTGAACTGGCATAGCGAGGGCGGCGGGTTTTCTTTTTTTTTTCTTTTTTTGAAGTAAAAGGGACCGCATAAAGCTCGTTACCCTTTAAGGTTTTTCTTTGGGAGAAAGGGACATGAGGGTTGACGATGTCCAGGCGCTCGGTCCCTTTTCCCTTCACTATCTCCGTTAACTGTAATGTTGTGAGTTAGAACCATTTCCCTTAATATCTGAAATGTGACATCACCACCACTATGCGCGATCACACAGTAACGTGTACACAAAGAAGGAAAGGAAAAGATCCACAGTAAGAAATGAAACTAAATCGTAACATTTCGAACTCTTCACGAGTTTCTCTTTAGACGAATAATAAACCGTCTAAACCATTTCGATTTATTATTCGTCTGAAGAGGAACTCGTGAAGAGTTCGAAACGTTACAATTTAGCTTCATTTATAACTGTGGCTGTTTTCCTTTTCATATATATATATTTCACACATGCACATATTTACGTACTTATTTCTCTATGTGTATACATATAGATGTACGATACTTTTCATTCACTTTCATATAGATGAAACCTTGGAATCGCTCATCTTCGTAATGCGTGGGCGTGGCCAAAGTATACCTGGAGTATATAAGCTCGATAATAGCGGATGGGGGCCAGTAGAAGCGTTTCTCGTATCTATCTGCTCGTGTCACCATGGCTCTTACGTTGGTAGGTTGTAACAATACTGTCTCCTAAAGCTGTTTTCACTGTACTATCTAAAGAAATTATTTTTTTACGAAATGATTATTTTATTTTGATGTTAATCTTTGCTTTCCAGTCGATCGTTCTGGTATGCGCCGGAGTCGTCCTTGGCTCCGTTCATCCTCCAGCATATGGCCATCACCCACAGCCCGCTTACGGTCATCATGCACCTGCTTACGGTCATCATGCACCTGCTTATGGCCACCAGCATACCTATGAGCACGGTTACTGCGACCCAACTGTTGCCCCCGCATGTGCTGCCAACTCCACTCTGTCCTACTGCTTGGAAGACACTGAGTATCCCGAGTACGAGATCAAGGCTGCCATCACTGCCGATCACTTGTTCGCCAAGAAGTACGCTGACGTCGCCGACCAGTCTGCTGATGACCTGGTAGACATGGTTAGCAAGGACCAGGAAGAGGCCTTCGACTACTCTTACTACACTGGAGCCTCCACTGGGGACTCTCCCTACGATGCCACCCACTGGGGTGGTCCTGAGGGTTACATCTGTCCCTCCGAAGTGGTGTATGCCATGCCCAAACGTGCTCAGAATGTGGACGGCAAGTGGCGCGTCATTGTCAACGACGTTCACTATTACAGCCAGACTGCCCGCCTCGAGACTTGTCTATTCCCAGAGTCTGCTTGCCGCGCTCTTGCTCCTTGCTACCAGAGCCACTGCACCCAGAAGTCAGTGTACCACCGACTCCTTTCCTACGACCCATGTGACCCCTACAAGGGCCTGTTCATCGACATCTACAAGATGCCATCTGCCTGCTCCTGCCACCTTCCCGCTTAACACGCCACCACAACACTCCTCAACACCAATGAACCACCGAAAATACCTATTACCTCTTACGTGATTGCAGAACTACCTTCAATATCACTAGTCACGCCAGGGGGACGCTCCCTTCGCTGCTTTCTCCTTTTTAATTTCCTCTTCACTTCGCCCATGTAAGAGGTGGATGTGAGAAATCCATAGCAATATTTATATTAAATAAATAATTGTTGAACTTATTACATGATTTTCAACTCCTTGGCACAAAAGTTATTCATATAAAAAGAACTAAAGATTGAGTATTCGTAAATTTCGAAGGGAAAGGTGAGAAAGTCTCCTTTGCTTATTCCAGATTCGCCACCCAGTGAAGGTGATGATCATAGTAATAATAATGATAATTATAAATGCCAAAGTCATGAAGATAATAGCAGTAAAAAAACAGTAAAACCATAACAACAATGATTATAACAATAATAACAATGATGGTACCCATAACAGTGATGATGGTAACAATAATGATGCAATAAACTATATATTCTAAAGGTAATGATAAAGATAAAATTATGGTTATACTACAAGTGATACGAGTGATAATGGTGATCATAATAATAATTATAGAATGATAGAAATAATAATGATAATAATAATAATAACAATATATAATGATAACAAAATTGAATGGAACAAACAAAATAATGATAAATAATGATAATGCCAGTATTAAAAATGATAGTGGGCTAAGATGATATTAAATAATGACTTTGATAACAACAGTACTGATAATGATAACGATACTGATAATTTAAAACATGATAATATGATGC
Source organism: Penaeus monodon (assembly GCF_015228065.2). Lineage (NCBI taxonomy): Eukaryota > Metazoa > Arthropoda > Malacostraca > Decapoda > Penaeidae > Penaeus > Penaeus monodon. The sequence goes on along the minus strand of NC_051390.1, from coordinate 8,772,393 downwards.
TCATGATAATGATAATAATATCAGCAATAGTAATGACAAAGAGAATAATTACAATATAGATACTAATAATTATAACATTACATATAATAATAATTATAATATAAAAAAGATAAACAATAACAATATATAATCAAAATTATAATAAGAACAACAATGATATTATTATAATAATAATGATGATAATATAAATAATAAAAAAAAACAATAAATAATCACAATAAGAACAACAATGATAATGATAACAAAAATGATAAACAAATTAATGTCAATGACGTGGATACTGGTAGCACAATAATAGTAAAAGAGCAACAATGTAAACAACAATGATATTCATAATAAGAAGAATAGTTATAGGAATAGTATTAAAGAAAACATAGTCTTTAAAAAAAACATAAATTCTTTTGTTAATTAGAATATATGCAAAAACATATATAAGGATAACCATAATAGTTAAAATGATAATACTTACAATAAAAAAACATTGATGATAAAAAATGAAGCCATAGCATTAGTAATAACAGTAATAGTAAACATAAGCATACTCACACATACCCACACACACGCATACATATATATGTAAATAAAGCTATATATAGGCTACACATATGTATTGTATATACATATATACATAATACGCATAAACGTTTGTATATGTAAATATATATATTATGCAATATTTATATCAAGATATATATATGCGATACAACTATAATACATGAATACATAAACAGATAAATAGATAAATAAGAAAATATGTATATATACACACATATAGGTATATATATAAATGTACATTTGTGTATACATATACACATACATGTATGCATACATAGGTATATACATTCACACACACAACACACACGCACACACACACACACACACACACACACACACACACACACACACACACACACACATATATATATAAACACACACGTGTATGTGTGTTTGTGTGTGTGTGTTTTCATATACAGTCATGTGTGTGCATATGTGATAAAATTTAGCCGTAAGTATGTATGACTGAGTGTATATATGCAAACGTTTACTGTACGAATGATACATATACAGTAAAAACAAAATGCAAACAAGGGCATGCACTTATGAAACCCATGGCTGAAGGCTGAATTACTTTCGCCTTTCGAATATGCTATGGGGGTGTATCGGGTGAGGGGGGGTGAGGGAGGTAATGTTCCCTACATAAAGGAGGTCTTTCACCATGGTCGCTACAGTTCGAAACGCGCGAGAACTGAGGGTGCAGGCATGGCTTTACGATACTTGGTGAGTTCATGTTATCCTCTGTCTAGGGAAAATCTATTGAAGATGGTACAGTTTATCTTCAAGTTTGTATATAGAGGAAAAAAACAGTACATACATACATGTATATAGGTGCAAATTATATATATATATATATATATATATATATATATATATATATATATATATATATAGATATTCATCTGTACACATCCGTTTATATGTGTATTTGTGTATGCATATGTGTATATCACTAGGAATATATATACAAATATATGTACACATATACATGTATTTACATATTTACTTACATATATATGTGTATATATATAAATTTATATACATATATATCCAAGCATGTATATGTATATATATACACACAAACATATGCATACACACACAAATGGTAGTAGCAATGCTTATTCACATATATATTTTTCCCCATGAGCCTATGTGCGTGAACGTATATATATCTTTGTAAATATAAAACAAAGATATGCATCTTAATATTTATCTAGCTATCCATGTACTTAAGGATATATGTATGAACTTGCATATGAACACACACACACATACACACACACACACACATATATATATGCGCATGTAAATGTGTACGTGTGCATAAGTACGCACACGAAATGCCACCTATAATGGATACTAGGTCCATGAATATGCCACAAAATCTTAACAGATCTATGTTGCAGGTTTACGTTGGTTTGGTTGGCGCAGTCGGCCGACAAGACCTCACAACTGTCAGCATCAGTCTCGGCGGTGCCCTGCGGTCAGCCATCATAGTTCTCTCAACATCGCACGCAATTCATATCACCATCAACATACCTACACATACACAGCCCGCCTTACCATCCACCACTTCCTATCACCCTGCTCCCCGCTATCACCCACAGGCCTTCCTATGAGCATGAACCTGCTGTGCCAGAATGTGCCAGCCAATACAACAAAATCTGGTGCCTCCAAGACGACCCATTATCCCACTACGAGATAAACACGCAGGCCGTAGCATCACTACGAGAAACTCCGCTCCCTCATGAGACGTAGTGACCTCAAACCGAGCGTCTCTGGAACGACCAAATACCTGGATGAGGAAATTACTTTGTGACCCACAGGGAACCGATTACATCAAGCCCCTTCGTGGCCCAGAACACCGAGGAAAAGTGGCCGTGTCATGGTAAACAATACGGATGTCCATTATCAGACTCTCACTCAGACACAACGTATCGAAGAGTGTCTCACTTCCGGCGAATGGCATGTCCTCTGGTGCCTGACTGCTACGAGTCCAGTGTCTGCGAAGTCCATCTACCACCGCTTCTTGTCTACGACCACTATGATCAGTACTTCCCCTCGCATGAGACATTCAATGCTTCCCGCCAGCTGTGCTTGTTGTGGGTGCCTACACCATCGATCATTAGTCACCAAACAGCTGATCTCAAGCCATATTGGGGGGAGGGGGGTGGGGTGAACTTACATGAATTCAACAATATTTTATCATTCTTAGTGCCCTGGGAAGAAGGCATACCGTCCATGGAAAGTCGAGAAGTACGTGAAGAAAGTAGTTTTCACGCCATCAATTGTTTATATCTGCCAAAAATGATAACTGAATAGAAATAACATCTAAATCCGTCTCTTTTATAAAACATGAAAATAAATATAATTCTACGTATTAGATTTTTACATATCTACCCTTTGATAACTTGAATATTTCTAAGTTATATATTTTTTGCATGTCTGTGTATATATGTGCATATATGTGTATGTATGTATATGTATATATACGTATATACATATAAACTTACATATACACAAACACACACACGCACATGAGTATATGGTTAAGTATATGTATATATATATTCTTATATTAGTTTATAAACACAGTATATATATATAAGGATGTACATATATATGCATGTATGTATATAGGGTATATACGTATGTATATTTGAACCTACATAAATGCATATATATATTTACATATGTAAACACACACACCACGCACACACACACACACATATATATGTGTGATATATGTATAAGCATATCTCTCTATATCTATATATAGAAAGTATAAGTATACATGCAGATAAGTATATGTATAGGTATGTATACAAAACGGTGTATATGCATATATATACGGTATAAATATATATACGTATATGTATATTCACGCACACATACAGATGCATAAATGTATATTTATGTATGTGTGCATGTATGCATGCATACACTATATAAACGTAAATCTATGCACACAGTAGACACAGTCCATAGTAGTGATGTTGAACATTATTAATGTAAAGGAACATAATGATAATGTAATTATATATAATAATCATTATGACAGTTATAATTGCAGTAATAATGAAAATGAATATGTCAATAATAATGGGAATATAAAGAGGAGTAATAAGAATAAAGATAATAAAATCGCAGTTCTGATTACCCAAAGGTGAAGTTTAAATGATATTCTGTTTATACCATAACAATAAGTTGTTATAATATGCAACAATAGTTAATTATAATATC
>NC_051390.1:8749223-8768495 GCF_015228065.2 Penaeus monodon | reverse complement strand
CCGTCCCCCGAAAGGGGTTAATTGTAACATTCGATGTCCATCGACTCCCTAACCACCGTTCGAAGGTGTCTCACTTCGGATGCATGTCTCTGTGCCTGCTGCTACGAGTCCAAGTGTCTGCAGAAGTCCATCTACCACCGCTTCCTTGTCTACGACCCCTATGATCAGTACTTCCCCTTCGCCATTGAACATTCAAGTTTCCCGCCAGCTGTGCTTGTCTGTTGGGTGCCTACACCATCGATCATTAGTCACCAAACAGCTGATCTCAAGCCATATTGAGGGGAGGGGGGGTAGTGAACTTAACATGAATTCAGTGCCCTGGTACTCCATGGAAAGTCGCGAAGTACGTGAAGAAAGCAGTTATCTAGCCATCAATTGTTTATATCTGCCAAAAAAATTATAACTGAATAGAAATAACATCTAAATCCGTCTCTTTTGTTAAACATGAAAATAAATATAATTCTACGTATTAGATTTTTACATATTTACCCTTTGATAACTTGAATATTTCTAAGTTATATATTTTTTGCATGTCTGTGTATATATGTGCATATATGTGTATGTATATGTATATATACGTATATACATATACACAAACACATACACATGCACATATGTATATGGTTAAGTATATGTATATATATTCTTATAGAAGTATAGTTTATAAACACAGTATATATATATGAATGTACTTATATATATGCATGTATGTATATAGGGATATATACGTATGTATATTTGAACCTACATAAATGCATATATAGATTTACATATGTAAACACACACACCACGGACACACACATATATATGTATATATATGTGTGATATATGTATAAGCATATCTCTCTCTATATCTATATATAGAAAGTATATGTATGTATACATGCAGATAAGTATATGTATATGGTATGTATGTATACAAAACGATGTATATGCATATATAAACGCAGTAGACAGTAGACACAGTCCATAGCAGTGATGTTAACATCACTGCTATGGACTGTGTCTACTGTGTGCATAGATTTACATTTATATAGTGTATGCATACATAAATATACATTTATGCATCTGTATGTGTACGTGAATATACATATACGTATATATATTTATACTGTGTATATATATGCATATACATCATATACATACCATATACATATACTTATATGCATGTATACATAGATATACTTTCTATATATAGATATATATAGAGAGATATGCTTATACATATATCACACATATATATATACATATATGTGTGTGTGTGTGCGTGGTGTGTGTGTTTACATATGTAACTATATATGCATTTATGTAGGTTCAAATATACATATGTATATATCCCTATATACATACATGCATATATATAAGTACATTCATATATATATACCGTGCTTATAAACTATACTTCTATAAGAATATATATACATATACTTAACCATATACATATGTGCATGTGTATGTGTTTGTGTATATGTATATACGTATATATACATATACATACACATATATGCACATATATACACATACATGCAAAAAATATATAACTTAGAAATATTCAAGTTATCAAAGGGTAAATATGTAAAAATCTAATACGTAGAATTATATTTATTTTCATGTTTAAGAAAAGAGAAGGATTTAGATGTTATTTCTATTCAATTATCATTTTTGGCAGATATAAACAATTGATGGCTAGAAAACTGCTTTCTTCACGTACTTCGCGACTTTCCATGGAGTACCAGGGCACTGAATTCATGTTAAGTTCACCCCCCCCTCCCCTCAATATGGTTGAGATCACTGTTTGGGGATAAAGACGATGGTGTAGGGACCCCAAAGACAAGCACAGGTGGGGGGAAGCTTGAATGTCCCCAATGGGGAAGGGGAATCCTTTTTAAAAGGGCGTAACAAGGGAAACGGTGGGGGAGAAAGGACTTTCCGCAACACTTGGTCGTACAGTCGGGACCCGAGGGCATGCTCGCCAAATGAGACACTCTTCGATACTTGGTCTGATGAGAGTCTGGTAATGGACTCGTATTGTTTACAAAGACACCCCTTTTCCCGGTGTTTTTGGGGCCCAAGGGGGTTTTATGTAACGGGCTCTGATGGCACAATAATTTCCTCACCCGGGGATTTGGGGCCGGGCCCAGAACCCGGTGTTGAGGTCAGCTACGTCAGCATAGAGGGAGAGGAGCTTTTAGTGAGCTCGGCTGCGTGTTTGATCTCGAAGTGGGGAAATGGGCGTCTTGGAGGCCCCTGATTTGGTAGTGTTTGCAGCACATTGGCAGCGGTTATGGGCATAGGAAAAGGGTGTGGGTGATAAGCTGGAGCAGGGGGTAGGAAATTGTGGAGGTGGCGGGCTGTGTTGGGGGGGTAGGTTGTGGGATATAAGGGGGTGCGTGGTGAGGGAAAATGTGTGGTGACAGCCGGGGCACCGCCCAGAGATGTGCGTGTGAGGGCTGATGGCCAAAAGCACCACCAAAAACAACGAAACCTGCAAAAATAAATTAGTAAAATTGTGCCCATTCATGGACTTTTATCCTTATAGGTGGCATTTCGGGGGTGCGACTTAACACACGTAACATTTAATGCCATATTATATCAGTATATTGTACTATTTTGTTTTATATCCTAGGCATATTAAAATAAAGCAAACAAAAATACACATAAAAAGGATGTGTACAGATTAAAATCTATTCAGATGACAAGAATATATATAAATTATATATAATATATATATAAAATATATTATATTAAACTTTTCACATATAATGAAATTATGTACTGTTTTTTTCCTTATAAAAAACTTAAAGATAAAATTGTACCATTTCAAAGATTTCCCAAACAGGGGATAACAGAACTCACCAAGTTCGAAAAAGCAGCTGCACCCTCAGCTCTTCCCCGCGTTCAAACTGAAAGCCCATGGTAAAAGACCTTCCTTTATGAGGGAACATTATTCCCCTCCCCCCCCCTCACCCGTACCCCCCATAGAAAATATTCAAAAGGCGAAAGTAATTAACCCCTCACCATGGGTTTCATAAGTGCATGTCATTGTTTGATTTTGTTTTTACTGTATATGTATCATTGACAGTAAACTTTTTGCATATATCACTCAGTAACATACACGGCTAATTTTTCCATATGACCACATGACGTATATAAAAACACACACACACAAACCACATAACCGTGTGTGTTTATTATATTGTATTTATATATAATAAAATTATATATATATAATATAATATTATATATATATAATATGTGTGTGTGTGTGTGGGGTTTTTTGTGTGTGTGTGTGTTGTGTGTGTGAATGTATAACCATGTATGCATAAGTTTGTGTATATTTACCATATGTCCCTTTTATAATATACCTATATTGTGTTTATATAGATATTTTCTTTTTTACTTTTGTCTTTTATGTATTCTGTATATATATTTATCGCATATATATATTATGATAAAAATTTTTTTGATATTATATTTACTATACAAACTTTTTATGATTTTGTTAATATGTATTACAATAATATGTGTAGCCATATATTGCTAATTTACATATATACATATATGTTGCGTGGGTGGGGCAGTGTGAGTATGCTTATGTTTATATTACTGTTTTACAAATGTTTGGCTTCTTTTCTTCATAATGTTTTTTTTTATGTAAGTATTATCATTTTAACTTTTTATGTTATCCTTATAATATTTTTTGCATATATTCTAATTTAAAACAAAGAATTTTGTTTGTTTTTAAAGACTATTTTTTTTTTAATACTATTCCTATTATTTTCTTATTAAATACTTATTGTTTAATTGTTGCTCTTTTATATTATTGTTGTGCTACCAGTATCCCGTCATGACATTAATTTTTTTTCTTTTTTGTATCATTACATTTTGTTCTTATTGTTAATTTTTTTTTTTTTAAATTTATTGATATTACATTATCATTATCTTTATTAAATAATAATATCATTGGTTCTTTTAAAATTTTTTTGTTTATATATTGTTTTTGTTTTCTTTTTTATATTATAATTATTATTTATTAATGTTATTTTATTTATCATATTTAATTATTCTCTTTGCTTACTATTGCAAATTTTATTACATTATCATGAGCATCATTTTCATGTTTTAAATTTCATATCGTTATCATTATCATACTGTTGTTATAAAAGTCATTATCAAAAGGGTCTTACTATTGTCATTACACCCTTTAACCCCTATCTTTTTTAATACTGGCATTATCTTATTTTCTTTATTTTGTTTTGCTCTATTAATTGTTGTTATCATATATATTGTTATTATCATTATTTTTCTATCATTTTTAAATTTTTTATTATGATCCCCATTATCATCGTATCATTTAGCATACATAATTTTATCTTTATCTTTCCCTTTTTAAAATATATTTTTTATTGCATCATTATTTTTCCCATCATCACTGTTAGGGGTCCACTTTTTTTAAAATTTTATTTTTGTTATTGTTTTACTTTTTTTTTTACTCTATTATTTTCATGACTTGGTTCAAAATTACATTTTTTATTACATGATATTTTCACTGGGGGGGGCAATAAAATTAGAAAGGAGTTTTCACTTCCCTTAAAATTTACGAATACTAAATCTTTTTTCTTTTTATATGAATAACTTTTGTCCCCAAGGATTTGAAAATCATTTTAATATGTTCAAAAAATTATTTTTTTAAATAAATTGCAGGATTTTCCATCTCCCTTTTCATGGACAAGTAAAGGGGAAATTAAAAAGGAGAAAAGCAGCGATGGGAGCGCCCCGCCAGTTCCTGGGCGAGACTAGTGATATTGAAGGTAGTTCTGCAAAACACGTAAAGGTAATAGGGTTTTTCGGCGGTTCATTTGGGGTTTTAGGGGTGTTGTGGTGGGGTGTTAGGGGGGAAGGGGGCAGACGGGGGATGGACTTTTAGATATCGAGAAAAGGCCTTGTAGGGGGGCCCCCCATGGGGCGTAGGAAAGGGTTGTGTACCTGACTTCTGGGGGCGGACCCGGTACAAGGAGCAAGGGCGCGGCAAGCAGACCGGGGAAAAGACAAATCTCGGGCGGGCAGTCTGGCTGTAAATTTAAAGTCGTTTTACAAGTGCGCCCTTTTGCCGTCCCCCATTCTGGGGAGTTTGGGCATGGGATACACCACTTCGGGGACAATGTAAAACCCCCCCGGACCCCCCCAGTGATGGCACGTAGGGGGAGCCCCAGGGAGGCTCCAGGTAGTAAGAGTGTCGAAGGCCTTTCCTGGGCCTTGCAACCCTGTCTACCAGTTCATCAGAGACTGGTCGGCGACGTCCCCGTACTTCTTGGGAACGGTTGATCCATGATGGGAGCCCCTTTATCTCGTACTCGGGTACTCATGGGCTTCCAGCAAGGACAGAGTGGAGTTGGGGACATGCGGGGGCAACAGTTTTTGGGCGCAGTAACCGGGTTTTATAGGTATGCTGGGACCCTAAGCAGGTGCATGATGACCGAAACAGGGCATGTGACCATAAGCGGGGGTGTGGGGGTGGCCTATGCTGGAGGAGGACAGAGCCAAGGCATCCAGCGCATACCAAAAGACCGCTGGGAAAACAAGATTAACAATGAAATAAAAAAATCATTTCGTAAAAAAATTTCTTTAGAAGTATAGTGAAACAGCTTTAGGCGGCAGTATTGCTACAAAACCCACCCAAAGTAAGAGCCATTGGGGGCACGAGAGATGATACGAGAAACGCTTCTACTGGCCCTGTCGTTATTTCGGCTTTATACTCCCGGGATACTTTTCCACCCCCCCATTACGAAATGAGCGATTCCAAAGGTTCACTATATGAAATGAATGAAATATCGTTTCATCAATGTAACACATCGAAATAAGTACATAAATTATACTATGTATTTGATTGATCAGAATTGCATGTACGCAAAAAATATATTTGGTGTATGTGTGTCATTTTGTGTGAATGTATGTATGTATATAAGTATATATGAACATATATATACACAAACGCACACAAAAACAGTAACGGTTACCAAGAGAAAAAGAAAAGCCACATAAGATATGAAAATAAATCGAACGTTTTGAACCTTTACGAGTTCCTTTTTTAGACGAATAATAAATCGAAAGGTTTAACGGTTTATTATTCGTCGAAGAGGAACCGGAAAATTTCGAAAAAATACTTTTGTTTTTATTTTTACGGGCGTTTTCCTTTTTCATCTTTGGAACACTTTTTTTGGGGGTTTCGTTGGTGTAATATTCGTTCATAATACCTTATATACATATATATGTTACATACATTAAACACACAAAGTACCACCAACCCCCTATATATATTTGCGATATGCAAATTCTGATGCAACACTATTGGGGCAAGGGGGAAAAATTTGTAAACTAGGTCTAAAAATTTTTTTATAATATTTTGATTCACTTTTACAAATAACCATATACACACACATCACATACACACATATGTGTATTTGTCTATGTAGTCTATTATTTTTTGTACATGTTTTATTTTTGATTTTTATAAAATTTTACCAATCGTTTAAAACGCATTTTGGGGTGATGTCCATTTAGATATTAAGGGAAATGGTTCTAACCCAAGTTACAATTAAAGGGGATAGTGGCAACGACCGAGGGCCCTTGGCCCCGTCAACCCTCATGGGCGCCTTGCTCCCCAAAAAAAGTCTTAGGGTAATCGACTATTTTGCGGGACCTTTTCTTCTAAAAGCAAAGATAAACCCCCGCCCGCGCTATGCCAAAGTCTACTTCCCTTTTGGGCAACCCCCCAATTACAAAGGGTTTAAAGAAGAAATTAATTTTTTAGACATCAATGTCAGAGTACAATGATTTGGAAAGGAATGAAAAAAAACATGCCAGCGTTTACGGATTTTGTTGATGAGAAAAAAAACAAACAAAAACGTTGATAAAATATGTTTTGATAAAAAGGCATCTACTGTTCTTCCCACCTTTCTGCCCCTTATAAAATTACAACTCAACTATTAATATTTTTACCGATATTTTTTTTCGACAGTGTTAGTTGAAAATATATAGGGAATTCCCAAATAGCAAAACCATTCTACATCTATCGCACTGTTTTATCTTTTATGAAAATAATATCACTAAAAGGATATCCTAAAAATGTAAGGATGATTTTTAACATGAAAATTGAATAATGTGAATGATGATAATAAAGCATTTTTGTTGTAATATTATAACATGGGTTATTTTTATTGGAAATAACCGAATATCATTTTATACTTTCCCCGTTGTTATCAGAATACGTTTTTTATCATTTTATAATTATTACTCTCTTTATGTTCCTATTTCATTTTTTACTGCAATTATAAGGGGTCATAATGATTATTATGTAAAATTCCCTTTATCATTATTTTCCTTTTACATTAAAAATGTTTAATGTACAATCACGGAAAAAAATTTTTTTTTCTGCTACTGAAGTGGATTAATCGTTTTTAACTTTTTCTCTTTTTTTACTATGCAACAAAAACAACACAACAACAAAAAAAAAGAACACCAACCGACTTTTCACTCCATATCCCACACACTGCTTATTTTATTCGGACTATAGACCAAATAATTCAATTTGGATCTATATACCAACAAAATATCCTTCATCTCGATTCAACGGAAATTTTTAGGAAAGTAGAGACTTTAAAAAATAATAAAAATGAAAATAAACATATGCTCGTAGTTTTTACAAAAAACGGCAGGGGATGTGGTTTTTGCATGAGTGGTCGCGCATGTGGGCACGATATAAGCCCCGCAGCGGGCCCGGGGCGGAAAGGAAACCCCTTTTCCCTGAGGGTTTTTGAATATTCATTATCTTTATTATTATGTCATTATAAGCCGTAATGATTATTATTAAAAATCACATATCGTTATTTTCCTTTACTATAATAATTTTTAAATCTTGCTAGGGACTGTTCTACTTGAGCAAGATTTAGTTTATTAGTGTATGCATACATACTGCACCATACATAAAATACATTTATGCATTTTTTGGTGCGTGAGTATACATATACGTATATGTATTTATACTGTGTAAATATGCTATACACCTTTTGTATCTCATACCTAACAATACTTATCTGCATTATTTCTAATTAGATATTATAGGAGATACTTATACATATATCACAATTATACACAATACATATTGTGTGTGTGGTGTGTGTGTGTGTGTTTAATATGTAACTTATATCATTTATGTGGGTTAAAAATATAATTGATTATCCCATATACATACATGCTATATATTACTTTATATGTATACTGGGTTTTAAACAATTTTTTCTAAAGAAATATATACTTTTAAACCAATCATATGTGCATGTGTGTGTGTTTGTGTATATGTATGTATGTAAGTTTATATGTTTATACGTATATATACATATACATACATACACATATATTATGCCAATATACAAGACTGCAAAAAATATAACTTAAAAATTTTTAAATTAAAAAGGGTTTTAGTAAAAATCTGTACGTAATTATATTTTTTTTTCATGTTTTAAAAAGAGCGGTTTTAGATGTTTTTTTCATTCAGTTACTTTTTTTGGCAGATAAAAAAATTTGATGGCAAAAAAATGCTTTCTTCACGTACTTCGCGACTTTCCATGGAGTACCAGGGCACTAAAATGATAAAATATTGTTAATTTATTTTAAATTCAAAAACCCCCCCTCCCCTCATATGGCTTGAGATCAGCTTTTTTGGTGACTAATGATCGAGGTGTGGCAGCCAACAGACAAGCACAGCTGGCGGGAAGTTTGAATGTCTCGATGGCGAAGGGGAAGTACTGATCATAGGGTCGTAGACAGGAAGCGGGGGTAGATGGATTTCCCGGACACTTGGACTCGTAGCATCTGGTCCCCAGAGGACATGCATCGCCAATGGCACTCTTCGTACGGTCTGAGTGAGATTTTGAAAATGGACTCGATTTTGTTTCAATGACACGCCTTTTTTTCCTGATGTTCGGGACAAAGGGGTTTTTGATGAAACGGTCTTGAGGGCCCAAAAAGTTTCCTCATCCGGGTTTTTGGCCGATCCACAACACCGGGTGTGATCAGCTACGTCAGCATAGGGGGAGGGAGCTTCTCGTAGTGTCCCGGCGGGGTTTTTGACCCGTAATGGGAAAATGGTCGTCTTGGAGGCACCATGATTTGGGAGGTTAGAGACCTCTGGGACAGCGGTTCGGTCCATGCCATAGGAAGGCTGTGGGGGATAAGCGGAGCAGGGTGGGGAGGGAAAGGGTTTTGGATGGGAGGGGGGCCCGTGTATGGAGTAGGTTGATGGGGGTATGAAGGGCTGCGGGTGAAGGAACGTGATGGCTGACAGCAGGGCACCGCCGAGACGATGTGACGTGTGGGTCTGATCGGGCCCGAACGCGACCCCAAACACAACGAAACCTGCACTAGAATTGGTAAGATTTGTGCTATTCTGGACCTAGTATCCTTTTAGGGGGCTTGTGTGACTTTACACACTCCCATTTCATGCGGTATATATATATATTAAAATATATATAATATAAATTTTAAAATAATTATAAAATATATATATGTTCTAGCCAGTTTTTACATATATCCCTTTAAAAACATGGATAGATCGATAAAAAATTTTAAAATGCATATCTTTTCTTTATATTTTTCAAAATGTATATTTCCCCAAACGGGTCATGGAGAAAAAATAATGTGAAAAGCATTGTTACTACCATTTGTGTGTTATGCATATTTTTTGGTTAAAATTACTATATAAGGTGTATATAGTATATAAAATTTTTATTTACGTATATATTTAAATAAAAATGTAAAAATGTATATGTTAAATTAAAATTTTTATTAAAAATCCTAGGGATATAACTAGATACACAAAGCAATATAAAAGGTGGCACAGATGAATTCTATTTAAATGTACATGCATAGTGTATATCTAATTTTTTGACATATATACATTATGTATTAAATGTTTTTTTTCCTGTATAACAACCGTGAAAATAAACTGCACCCTCTCAATAGATTTTCCCCAGATAAGATTGTGGTATTTTGAAACCATTATCCTTATAGGGTTTATTTCGTGGTATTATACACCCCTCCACATTTAACCCTATTTTAACAAATCCCTTAAAAACTGGATAGCTAGATAAATAATAAAATGTATGTCTTCTTTATATTTTAAGATAGTTATATATACATTCACCACAAAGGTCGTGGGGGAAAAAATAATTTTGTGAATAAAAATTGTTTTGTATTTTTGGTGTGTTCTTTTGATGTAGATACATTACATGAGGTATATATGTGTAAAATTTTATATATATATGTAAGTAAAATGAAAACTGTATATGTACAATATTATGTAATAATCCATACATTATGGTATGGACACAAAAAACATAAAAGGATGTGTACAGATGAATATCTATTCAAATGTCTGCATATATTATATTTTCATTTACAATAATTATGTATGCAGTACTGTTTTTCTGATATACAAAAGTGTACCCTCTTCAAAGATATTTTCCCCAGACAGAAAAAAACATGGACTCACCCAAATTTGTAAAACCATGCTTGCCTTAGCTCTCGTCGCGTTCGAATATACGCCATGGTGAAGGGCCTCTTTTTTGTGGGAACATTCTTCCCCCATCCCCCTCCCCCTCCCCGATACACCCCCCTAGTTATTTGAAAGGCAAAGTAATTCAGCCTTTCCCCGGGGGTTTTAAAGTGCATGCCCCTTTTTTGCATTTTGTTTTTTACTGTATTGTATCAGTACAGTAAACGTTTGCAAATATACACTCAGTCATACATATAAGCCAAATAATATATATCACAACAGACTGTAAATGAAAACATACTCACACAAACCACACCCACGTGGTTTTTAATATTTATATATATATATATATATTATATAATATATATTATATATATTTTTATATGAAGTATTAAAACCCATTTCAAAAATGTATGTGATATCAAATTTTGATGTACGTTTATATACATTATATCACTTTTATATTGTGTGTGTATTTAAGATTTTTTTATTTATTTGTTTATTTATTTAATTTCATTATATATGGTTTTATTGCACTAATATTTTTTTTATATAAATATTTTTACTATATATATATTACATATAAAACGTTTATGCGTATTATTATTAAAGTATAAAAAAAATACATTATGTACCATATCACTTATTTACAATGAACATACATCGGGGGTGTGTGTATTTTGGGATGCTTGTTTACTTTACGTTTATTACTAATGCTGGGGTTCTTTTTTTTAAACATTTTTTTTTTTTATTTACTATTATCCTTTTTAAATATCATGGTTACCTTTTTTTTATTTTTGATTATTTTTGTTTGCTTTCTGTTCTTTTAAACCCTTTTGTTTTTCTACAGTGCCCCCGTCATTGCCATTAATTGTTTTTCATTGTTGTTATCATTATAATTTTGCTCTTATTGTTAATTTTTTGTTTTTTTTTTTTTATATTATCATTATCATTATCATTAATGTGAAAATTCATGTTTTTTGTTCTTATTGTGATTGTGTTTTAAATATTTTTATTGTTTTTTTTTTAATATTATCATTATTATTATAGGTAATGTTATAATTATTATAGTATGATTTGTAATTATTCTTTGTTATTCTATTGCTGAATTATTTCAATCATGAGCATATTATTTTTATTTTTTAAATTATCAGTTCGTTATCATTATCATACTTTCTATTATTTTATTTTACTATTATCATTATTTTGTTATTACTAATTTTTATTTATCAGTAATGCCCCTCATTTTTTATAATATTGTTATCAAAACTTTTCATAAGTTCTTACATTATCATTATCTCCTTAGCCCCTGTCATTTTTGATACTGGCATTATAATTATTTTCTTATTTTGTTTGTTCTATTCATTGTTGTTATCATTATATATTGTTTTATTTTATCATTATTTTTTTCATTTTTTTATCATTTTTATTATTATTTAGATCACCATTATCATTCTATCAGGTAGTAAACTCTAATTCATTATATTTCCCCGGGATAGTGTTGTCCCATTTTTTTTACTTTACCTTTAGAATATATAGTTTATTGCATCTTTTATTATTCCCATACACTTTATGGGTACCATCTTTGTCATTTTAATGTATAATATTTTTTTTTGGGTTTTACGTTTTTTTTAAATGTATTATCTTCATGATTTTTCCCCAATTCAAAATTACATTATTATTCTTGATCATCCCCTTCACTGGGTGGCGAATCGGGAAATTTGCAAAAAAACCTTTCTCCCCTTTTCCCTTGAATTTCAAATTCTAATTTTTATTTTTTTTTATATGAATAACTTTTCCCAAAGGTTTTAAAATCAGTAATATGTTCAAAAATTTATTTATTAATATAATATTACTATGGATTTCTCGCACTACCTTTTACATGGGGAAGTAAAAAAGGAAAAATTAAAAAAAGGAAAAGAGCAGCGATTGGAGCGCCCCTGGGGTTTCCCTGACAGAGAGTATGATACTGTAAAAAGAAATTCCCATTTAAAGTAAGGGAAAATAGGGTTTTTGGGGTTTCATTGGTGTTGGGGAGGGGTTGGGGGTAGCGTGTAGGCGGGAAGGTGGCGGGAGCGCAGATGGCTTTTGTAGATGTCGATAAACGGGCCCCTTGTAGGGTCCTGTGGGGGAAAAGAAGTCGGTGGTACACTGACTTCTGGTTGCAGTGACTCGGGTACAAGGAGAAAGGGGGCGCGAAAAGCAGACCTGGGAAACGGGGACATGTCTCAGGGGGGCAGCGGCTGTAAAGTAAGTCTTTTGACAATGCGGCCACTTGCCGTCCACTTTCGGGCACTTTTGGCTTTGCATACCCCACTTCGGGGGGGAAATGTAACCCTCGGGACCAGCCCATGAGTGGATCGTAGGGAGAGTCCCCATGGGGGCCCAGGTATAAGAGATCAAACCCTCTTCCTGGTCCTTGCTAACCAGTCACCAGGTCATCAGAGACGGGTCGGCGACGTCACGTACTCTTGGCGAAAAAGTGATCGGCGTGATGGCAGCCGATCCGTACTCGGGATACTCAGTGTTTTCCAAAGCAGTGGGTTAGAGGGGAGGGGGCAGCACTCGGGACAACATTGGGGTCGCAGAAACCCCGTTTTCATGGGTATTGGTGACCGTAAGCGGTCCTGATGACCGAAACAGGCGCAGATGCCCAAAAGGGGGTGTGGGTGATGGCCATATGCTGGAGGATAAACGGAGCCGGGACGATCCGGCGCATCCCAAAAACGACCGCTGGAAAAGAAAAAAAGATTAAAAAAAAAATTAGAAAAATCATTTCGTAAAAAAAAATTTTTTATTTTTGACAGTGAAGACAGCTTCAGGGGGCAGTATTGTTAAAAACCTACCAACGAAAGAGCCAGGTGACCGAGCAATAGATACGAGAAACGCTTCTAGGGCCCCCACCTTTATTACGAGCTTATATATCCATTTTAATTTGGGGCCACCCCCACCCATTACGAAGATGAGGATTCCCAATTTTTCATCATATAAAGTGAATGAAAAGTAGTACATCATATTATACACATACAGAAATAAGTACTAAATATATGCAATTTATTAATTTATTATATTTATATATATTATTATATTATATGTATTATATAATAATATAATATATATATAAAATTTTATATATATATATGACAGGAAAAACAGCCACGTAAAAAATAAAAACTAAATCGTAAGTTTCGACTCTTGCGAGTCCTTTCAACGAAAAATATATCAAAGGGTTTAGACGGTTTTTATTGGGCTAAAGAAAACTCGTGAAGAGTTGAAATGTCACGATTTTCCCTTCTTTCTTACTGTGGCTTTTTTCCTTTTTCACTTTGTGTACACTTCTGTGTTTGTGTTTGCGTTTTGTATTATTTTATAACGTTCATATATAACTTATATACATTTTTTATACATACTTCACACACAATGTACACAAAACCCCAAAATATATATTTGTTTGCGTACTGAAATTCTCAGCAACTTTGTGGCACACGTCAAAATTCGTGAACTAGGTCAAAATTTAATTTTAATAGTCTGATTCTTTTCTTTTAAAATAACAACTACACAACAATACATACAGCTCATTTGTGTATGGCTAGATGTCTTTTATCTTTAATTTTGATTTATTTTTATTAATTTCCCCAATCTTTAAGACGCTAGTGGTGTGAGTCAATTTCAGATTTTAAGGGGAAAAATGGTTCAAAACCCCCAACGTTAAAATTATGGGAGATATGAAGCAACGACCGAGGCCTTGGCCTCGTCAACCCTCATGGTCGCCTTGCTCCAAAAATAAGCTTTTAAGGAAAATCGAGCTATTACGGGACCTTTTTCTTCATAATAGCAAAAACAACCCCCGCCCAATTACGAATGTTAATAAAGAAAAAAATGTTCTAGCATCAGGCCATGAGCAAGATTTGGAAAAGGGGCATGAAAAGAACAGCCAGTCGTTTTCGTGATTTTTGGGGAAAAAAAAAACGGTGATATATATTGTTTGAAAAAAAGGGATTACATTTCTTGCCCCCTTTCTGCCCTTTTTAAAGAATTAAACTCAAAATATACTATTTTTTTTTCGCATGCTTGGATTGAAAATTATATATGGAATACCCAAAAGCAACAACCATTTTACTCTATCAGCCTGATTTATCTTTTTTGGGAAAAATCACAAATAAGATAGACTAAAAGGATAAAGGATGATCATGTAAAATGAATTATTGAGCATTATTGTTTCAATATTTTTAAAATAGGTTTTTTGTTATTGGTAAACACGATACATTTTTTTACTTTCACCTTTGTTATCAGAACTGCGATTTTATTACATTTTATCATTTTATTTCCCTTTTTTTTCCTATTTTATACATATTTATTATCATTATTTTTACTGCATTATAACTCCATAATGATTTTTGTATAATTAATATCATTTTTTCCTTTACGAAAGGTTAACCTTTGGGTCTGTCCATCCTCCACATATGGGCCCTCACCAACAGCCCGTTATTGGGCATATGCCCTCTTCGGCATCATGCACTTGCTTACGGCCCGATACCTATGAACCGGTTACTGCGACCCAAGTTCCCCGCATGCGCTGGCCAAATCCACTCCCCTACTGCTTGGAAGATAGATAACCCGAGTACGAGACAAGGCCTCCATCACTGCGACACCTTTCGCCAAGAATCCTGACGTCCCGAAAATCTGCTGATACCGGGAGACAGGGTTTGCAGGCCAGGAAGAGGCCTTCGACTCTTTACTACACTGGAGCCCCCACTGGGGGCTCTCCCCACATCCACTCAAAGGGGGGGGGGTCCCGAGGGTTACATTTGTCCCCCCGAAGGGTGTATGCCCAAAGCCCAAACGTGCCAGAACGGACGGGAAGTGGGGGGCGTCATTGTCAACGACGTTCATTATTACAGCCCTGGGCCCCCCTCGAACATTCTGTTCCCAGAGTTGCTTTCCGCGCTCTTGCTCCTTTCTACCCGAGCCCTGCCCCCGAATCAGTGTACCACCGACTTTTTTCCTGCGACCCATGTGACCCCTAAAGGGCCCGTTCATCGACATCTACAAGATGCCATCTGCCGCTCCCCGCCACCTTCCGCCTAAACACCCACAAAAATCCTCCCCACCAATGAAACCCCCGAAAAACCTATCATCCTTACGTAACGGGGGAATTGCTTTTTTCAGTACTTTTGTCATCCAGGAAACCGCCCGGGGCACTCCCAAAACCTGCTCTCCTTTTTAATTTCTTCTTCATTTCACCCTTTTAAAAGGTAGATCGAGAAATCCTAGTAAAAATTTATGTTTTAAAAATAAAATTTTTGAATCATTATTTGATTTTTTAAATCCTTGGCACAAAAATTATTTATATAAAAAAGAATAAAAAATTGAGCATTCGTAAATTTCGAAGGAAAAGTGAGAAAGGGCTCCTTTGCTAATTTCCCGATTCCCACCCCCTGAAGGTATGTCTAGTAATAAAAAAATGATAATTATGAATGCCCAAAGTCATGAAGATAATAGCATAAAACAAAGTAAAAAACCCTAACAACAAGATTATAACTTTAAAATGACTTGATTACCCCAAAAAAAATAATAAAAATAATAAAAATAATAAAAATAAAATAATAATAATGATAAAACAATAATAATAAAAAACAAAATAATGATTAAAAAATGATAAAAACAAACAAAATAATGAAAACAAATAAGCCAGTATTTAAAAAAGATAGTGGGGGGTAAGGATGATAATGATAATATAAGAAAATTATGATAATGATTTTTGATAACAGTACTGTAATATAACGATACTGTAATTAAAACATATAATATGATGCTGAAATAAAGTAATAAAATAGAATAGTAAAGCAAAGAAAAAATTTTCAAAAATCGTACTAATAAAAATGATAAATTTTTATGTAATAATGGTAAAGAAAAAAAAAAAACTAACAATATATAATCACAATTAAACAAAAACAACAACAATTAATTTTTATTAATGATAAAAGGTAATGATAATATAAAAAAGAAAAAAAATAATCCAATATGAACAACAAATAATGATAACAACAAAGAAAATAAAATTTTGACATGACGTGGATACTGAAACAAAAACATAAAGAAATGGGCCACAAAGAAACACAATGATATCCATAATAAAAAACAGCATTTCAGGGAAAAAATATTAAAATAAAAAATAGTCTTTGAAAAAAAACATAAAACCTTTTGTTAATTTGAACATATACAAAAAAAAATATAAAGGGGAACCACAATAGTTAAAATGAGAATAGTAATAAAAAATAAAAAAAAACTGTGATAAAAATGAAGCCATAGCATTAAAAATAACAATAAAAGTAAAAAATAAGTAACACACAATACCCACCCAGCATACATATATTATATATAGTAAAAAATTTGCTATATATAGGCTACAATTATGTATTGTAATACATATTTCAAATAAATATTTGATATTGAAATATATTAAATATTTTATTTATTATCAGATTCCCACATAAATATAAGAATACAAAACTTATAAATAAATAAATAGTAATTCAAAAATATGTATAACATTATAGGGACAATAATGTATATATAAAGTACATAATATGTTATATTTAAAAGTAAATATATATTAAAAGTACATATACATTATACAATTTCACATACATTATTAACAAGGGATATACATTCATATATATATAATATATATTATATATATATTTTATATTATATATAAACCATGTGTGTGTATGCTTTTAATACTTATGGGGTTTTGCATATTGATATAATTTTGGGGGTAAGTTGTAGCTGGTGTTATATGCATATTTCGTACAATGATAATTACTGAAAAAAAAAAAAAGCAAAAGGACATGCATTATGGGCCCATGACTGAAGGTGAATTTTTCTTTGCCTTTCGGTACCAAAGGGGGTGATCGGTGAGGGGGGAGGATGAGGGAGGTAATGTTCCCTAATAAAGGGGTCCTTCATCATGGTTGCTAAGTTCGAACGCGACGAGATCTGAGGGTGCAAGCATGGCTTACAATACTTGGTGAGTCATGTTTTCTTGTCTGGGGAAAATATCTATTGAAGATGGTACACTTTTGTATATACAGGAAAACAGTACATACATACATGTATATATGTGTAAATGAAATATATACTATATTGCATTTTATATTTGAATAGATATCATCTGACACACCGTTTATGTGAAATTTGTTTACATATCCATTTAATGTATAGGTTTATATATACAATATATATGTAACATATACATGTATTAACATATTTACTTACACAAACAACACACATATACATATATATATATAGTATATAATTTTTATATATATATATATATAAAATATATAGATATATATATATATATATATATGAAAATTTATACACATATATACACTCATGTATATGTATCAAACATACACAGAATGTACACACACAATGACAGTAACAATGTCTTATTCACTATATATTTTCCCCCACGAGCCTGTGTGAGTGAATGTATTTTATAACTATCTTTATGAAATTTTAAAGCAATGACATACATTTATTAATTATCTAGCTATCCATGTATTTAAGGATTTTATGAAAACATACGTGTGAATGTGGACGTGTGTATAAGTACGCACACGAAATACCACCTATAACGGATAATAGGTTCATCAATATCCACATATCTTACCATATTCTATGTTGCAGGTTTCGTTGTGTTTGGTGGTCGCAGTTCTGGCCGACCAGACCTCACACGTCAGCATCAGTCTCGGCGGTGCTCCTGCTGTCAGCCATCACAGTTCCTCTCACCACGCACGCCCTTCATACCACCATCACCTACCTTACCATACACAGCCCGCCTACCATCCACAACCTTCCTACACCCTGCTCCCGCCTATCCCCTCAGCCTTCCCATGAGCATGAACACGACCTGCTGTGCCAGAATGTGCTGCCAACCAACTAAATCATGGGGCCTCCAAGACGACCATTATCCCCCCTTACGAGGATCAAACACGCAGCCGAGCATCACTATGAGAAAACTCCTCTCCCTCTATGCTGACGTAGCCGACCATTAACCGAGCTGTCTGTGGACCGACAAAAACCCTGGATGAGGAAACTTACTTGTGCCATCAGAGCCGCTTACATCAGCCCCTTCGTGCCCAGAACACCAGGAAAATGGCGTGTCATTGTAAACAATATCGATGTCCATTATCAGACTCTCACTCAGACTACACGTATCGAAGAGTGTCTCACTTCCGGCGATGCATGTCCTTTGGTGCCCGACTGCTACGAGTCCAAGTGTCTTCAGAAGTCCATCTACCACCGCTTCCTTGTCTACGACCCCTATGATCATTTCTTCCCCCTTCGCCATCGAGACATTCAAGCTTCCCGCCAGCTGTGCTTGTCTGTTGGTGCCTACACCATCGATCATTAGTCACCAAACGCTGATCTCAAGCCATATTGAGGGAGGGGAGGGGTGAACTTAACATGAATTCAACAATATTTTATCATCTTAGTGCCTGGGAAGAAAGGGATATCGTCATAAAAGTCGTGAAGTACGTGAAAAAAAGCAGTTTTCTGGCCATCAAAAAAATTATAAAAATTGTGATAACTGAAAAAGAAATAACATCTAAATCCGTCTCTTTTATAAAACATGAAAATAAATATAATTCTACATATTAGCTATTTTCAAAATTACCCTTTTAACTTGAATATTTTTAGTATATCAC
>NC_051390.1:8731838-8749123 GCF_015228065.2 Penaeus monodon | reverse complement strand
CCCAGAAAACACAGCTGGCGGGGCTTGAATGTTTGGCAAGGGGAAGTACTGACATAGGGGTCGTAGACAAGGAAAGCGGTGGTAGATGGACTTCTGCAGACACTTGGACTCGTAGCAGTCAGGCACCAGAGGACATGCATCGGCGGAAGTGAGACACTCTTCGATACGTGTAGTCTGAGTGAGAGTCTGATAATGGACATCGATATTGTTTACAATGACACGCCACTTTCCCTCGGTGTTCTGGGCACGAAGGGGCCTGATGTAAACGGTCTCTGATGGACACAAGTAAGTTTTCCTCATCCGGGGGTATTTGGTCGGTCCACAGACAGCTCGGTGTTGAGTTCAGCTACGTCAGCATAGAGGGAGGGGAAAGCTTCTCGTAATGATACTCAGCTGCGTGTTTGATCTCGTAAGTTGGGATAATGGTCGTCTTGGAGGCACCATGATTTGGTTGTGTTGGCAGCACTTCTGGCACAGCTGCTCGTGTTCATGCTCATGGGAAGGCTGTGGGTGATAAGCAGGAGCAGGGTGGTAGGAAGGTTGTGGGTGATAAGCAGGAGCAGGGTGGTAGGAAGGTTGTGGATGATTTTTCGGCTGTGTATGGTGGTAGTTGATGGTGGTATTGAAGTGGCGTGCGTGGTGAGAGGAACTGTGAGGCGACGTGTGAGGTTTTGTCGGCAGAAAAGGGGGGCGGACTACCAAAAAACAACGAACCTGCAACATAGAATATGGTAAGTGTGGATATTGATGAATCTAGTATCCGTTATATGTGGTTTTTTCGTGTGTGTACTTATGCACACGTCCACATTTACATGCGCATATGTATATGTGTGCATATGCAAGTTATATATATATTTAAATACATGGATAGCTAGATAAAAATTAAAGATGCATTTGTTTTATATTTACAAAGATAGTTATATATACATTCATGCACACAGGCTCATGGAAATAATATATATGTGTGTGTATAAGCATTGTTACTGGCATTTGTGTGCATATATGTATATAAATTTATACATATAAGTAAATATGTATATACATGTAAATATATGTATGCATATAATTTTATATATATCATATGTATATATAACATATGCATACACAAAAATATATGTAAACGAATGTGTACAAAATCAATAACTATTCAAAAAGAACATGCATATATATATATATATATATATATATATTAATATATATATATTTTAATATTATATATTTTCATTTGCACATATATACCTGTATGTGTGTACTGTTTTTCCGTTTTATAAAAAGTCAAGATGACAACTGCACCACCTCATAGTTTTTCCCTAGACAGAAGATAACAAAACTTCCCCAAAGTTCGTAAAAGCCATGATTGTATCTCGTCGCGTTCAAACTGTAGCGACCATGATGAGGACCCCCTTTTTTGGGGGGAACATTCCCCCCCCCCCCCCCCACGCTTTACACCCCCATAGTGTTTCGAAAGGCAAAAAAATTGGGGCCTTAAAACCATGGGTTCCATAGTTTCATTTTTTTTCAGTTTTTTTTTGCTTATTTTTGTTTATTCTACAAAAAAACATTTGCATATTACACGCGTCATACATACATACCCTAAATTTATCATATCTGCACACATAACTGTATAGAAACATACACATACACACACACACACACACCATAATTTTTTAATATTATTTATTTTAAAAATATATATTATATTATATTATATATATATATTATATATAATTATTATTAAATATTATATTATATATATATGTGTTTTGTGTGTGTGTGTGTGTGTGTTTGGGTGTGTGTGTGTTTATTTGTGTGTGTGTTGTTTTTGGTGTGTGTGTGTTTTGTTTTGTGGTGTGGTGTGTGTGTGTGTGCATTTATATATATATATGCATCTACATATTCATTACTTTATTTACAATATATATACTATATTTATATGTATAATATATATATATATATATATATATATATATATATATATTGTGGTGTGTGTGTGTATGTGTGTTGGTGTGTTTGTGTTTTTTGTGTGTGGGGTGTGTGGTGTGGGTGTGTGTGTGTTGTGTTAGTTGTGTGTTTGTGTGTTGTGTGTGTTAGTGTTTTTCCATACAATTTTCCATTTACCTAATTTTTTTAAATCTATTTTATATGTATATATATATTAATATATTATATATATATAATATATATATTTTTTATATTTTAATATGGCTGTACACATATGCCCTATGATATATTATTTATATAAAGTTAATTTCATTTTATATATATATATATATATTATATATAATATTTTATATATATGTATATATATATAATATATAACATATATATATAATATATTATATATTATATATATATAAAAAATATTATTTATAATATATTTTAAAAGAATTATGTATTTTTGGGTTTACAATGCATATATTACCTAATTTAACGTAATTATATATCATATATTATGTTTTGGGGGTTTGGGGTATTGTGTGGGCCTTAGTTTACTATTATTGTGTTACTAAATGCTTTTGGCTCCATTTTTTTATCATCATTTTTTTTAAAACTAATATTATCATCATTTCAACTGATATGGGTATCATTTTTTATTTAAAAAAAAGGGTTGTTCTTTTTCTATTATATTATTGTTTTTCTACCACTAACCATTTTTGCCATCTTTTTATTTATCTTATTGTTATCATTGTCATTATTGTTATCAAATTGTGATTATATATTATTCTTGTTTTATTATTGTCTTTATTTTTACTATTACTATTACTATTCTTTTTACTATTACCTTATTATTATCACTTTTTTTTTACAAATATCATCATCATTTTTTTAGTGTTATAATTTAAACGTACAATTTTTTTATTATCAGTATTTGATATTATTTATTATTGTTTTTTGTTTTTATTTTCTACCATGTTTTGGCAATTACGTAAACTAAATAAAAAGGCTTATTAATATACTGTAAAATATTTGTTACTTTATTTTTTTTTCAACTTAAAAGTAAAAAATACTAAAAAAAACGTAGAAAAAAAAAACCCGTAAAAATACCATATCATAAAAGGGGAAAACTTCATGTTCAAATGGTAAAAGGGTATGTGGGGAGAGCAAGCGTGTTTGCATGGTAAAAAGTGTGAATCAGGGAAAAAGGGGCCCAAGTTGCGCGGCAGGATGTGAGGGGGCGAAAAAGTACGGGCAGGGGGGTGTGACCCCCCCGTTCCACACTGAAAATACAGGGCAGGACCTAACACTGAAAAGATAAGGCGAGGTTTCTGTACCCCTCAGCATTTGCATTATTCCTATACGCCCAAAATGTTAATAATAATAATAATAATAATGATAATAATAAAAAATAATAATAAAAAATTTAATATAATGTAATGAAAATGATAATGAAAATATAATGATAATGAAATGATAATATATGTTTGATAATGAAAATAATGAAAAATGATAATGTAATGATAATATAAATAATAAAATAATAATGATAAAAATAATAATAATAAAAAAATTAAAAATATAATAATAAAAAAAAAATATTAATATAAAAATAAAAAGAAATAGTAAAAATAATAAATAAATTTCATTTATAAAGGCTTTTACTTATGCTCAAAATTCCCATACGGCAAAACCAAAGCAGAAAAAAATTTTAAAAATTATTTTTTTTATTTTATTATTATTATTATTTTATTATTATTTTATTATTATTATTATTATTTTTTACCTTTTATCATTATTATTATGTTATAATCGTCATTATTCTTATTATCATTTTTATTTTTTTTATTACCATTACTGCTTGTATCATTTGTAGTATTCTCAAATTCATATTATTTTCCGATGTGTGTCACCAAATTTTATCTTTTCGTTCCCTTTACAATATATCTTTTTTTGGTATCATTTATCCCACATCACTGTTTGGGTTTCAACAGTGTCCTTTGTGTTATAATCTTGTTTTTTTTACTGTTGTTTTTACAACATTTTTATTGTTTGGTTTTTAATAAACTTTTTAGTATGATCATCCCCTTCCTGGGGGGGCGAATCGGGGTTTCTGAAGGGGGGCTTTTCACCTTTTCCATTTGAAAAAGTTCGAATGCTGAATCCTTGTTCTTATTTTTATGGATAACTTTTTTGCCAAGGGGTTTTCGAGCATTAAAAGCTCAAAAAATTTTTTTTTTTTTTGTAAAAAAAAATTACTATGGGTTTCTCCATTCCCCCCCTCCATGGGTAAGTAAATAGAAAATTTAAAAAGGGGGGAAAAGTAGCGTTGGGGCGTCCCGGCGATTCGGGCAGCTACGGGTTTTAAGAAAAAAGTTCTGCATCACGTAAAAAGGGAATAGGGATTTTTTGGGTCCATTTTCGTTGAGGGGTGTTGTGATGCTTTTAGGCGAAAGGGGGCGGAGCAGGGAGATGCATCTTGTAGGTGTCGATAACAGGGGGCCCTTTTAGGGGTCACTGGGTCGTAGGGGAAGAAACGGTGGGAACTGACTCTGGGTGCGTGGCTCGGGTACAAGGGCAAGATGCGGCAAAACAGACCGGGAAAAGACCAACCAGGGGGGCAGTCTGGCTGTTTGTGAATCATTGACTGACGCGCCACTTGCCGTCCCATTCTGGGCACGTTTGGCATGGCATCCCACTTTTGGAGGGGGCAGAGTAACCCCAGGACCACCCCCTGGGGGGGCATCGTAGGGAGATCCCCGTGGAGGCTCCAGTTAGTAAGAGTAGTCGAAGGGCCCCCTCCTGGGCCTTGCTACCATGCTACCAGGGGGCATCAGCAACTTTTTTTTGCACATAGCGTACTTCTTGGGGGAACAGGTGTCGGCAGTGATGGCAGCCTTGATCTCGTACTCGGAACCAGTATCTTCCAAACAGTAGGAGAGGTGGAGTTTTGGCAGCGCATGCGGGGGCAACAGTTTTGGGGCCAGTAACCGTGCTCAAGGTATGCTGGCGGCCGTAAAGCAGGTGCAGAGACCGTAAGGGGGTGCGGGTTTATGGCCATATGCTAGGATGGCAGAGCCAAGGACGCTCCCGGGGCAAACCAGAACGAACGACTGGAAAAACAAAGATTAAAATTAAAATTAAACATTTCGTAAAAAAAAAATTTTCGGATAGTACAGCGAAGACGCTTTGGGGGCCATATTGTTACAACCTACCAAAGTAAGAGCCCTGGGGGATACGAGCCCGATAGATACGGAAACCTTTTTACTGGCCCCCCCCGTTTTTCGAGCTTATATCTCCAGGTATCTTTTTCCCGCCCAGCATTACAAAAATGAGCGATTCCAAGGTTTTATCTCTATGAAAATGAATGAAAAGTACATACTCTATATGTATACAAATACGAAATAACCTTAAAAATATACATATGTATAATACATGGAAAGGAAAACAACCACGTAATAATAAAAAAAAAAATCGTAATGTTTCGAACTCTTCAGAGTTCCTCTTCAACAACCCAAAAAAACCGAAAAGTTACGTTTTTGTTTCATTTCTTACTGGGCTTTTCCCTTTTTTTCTTTGAGTACACGTTACTGTTTCTGTTTGTGGTTTTTGGGTTTTTACATATGTTCTATATAAATTTTTTAATACATATATATGTATACTACATTCATACACAATGACACAATATTTTTTTGCGTTTTTACACTTCCCATGAATTTAATTTTGTGGCCACAGGTACATCATTCGTAGAACTAGGGATAAATTAACTATAATACTCTTCTTTCACTTTTGCACGTAACATATCTACATACCAAAACACATACATTAAATATAGTAATTTTTGTCTATGTTGTCTATAGTTTGTGTACTATGTTTATTTAGTTAATTTTCTAATTTTACCAAATTTTTTAAGCCGCATAGTGGGGTGATGTCACTTTTTAGATATTAAGGGAAATGGTTTTTAACCCCAACATTACAATTAACGGAGAACCCGGGGAAAACGACCGAGCGCCTGAGCTATTATGCGGGGACTTTTCCAAAAAAAAAAGACAAAACCCCCGCCCGTCTACATTTCCCTTTTGGGCAGACCGCCCAAACTACAGAAGGTTTGATAGCCAGAAGAAATGAATGTGCTAGGCATCAAATGTCATGAGTACAATGGTTTGGAAAGGACGTGAAAGAGAGCATGCCAGTCGCTCACGTTACTTCGTTGATGAGAAAAAAAAACGGTGACATATGTTTAAAAAAAAAAAAACGGCTCTACAAAAGGCTTTCCCCCTTTTTCCGCTCCCTTTTTAAAGAAACACCACTCAACATATTTTACGTTTGCGAATATATTCTGATTTTCCCGACGTGCTTAGATTGAAAAAAAATTTTTCGAATTACCCAACAAAAGCAACCCTTCGTACATCTATCAAAAACTGATTTATTATTTTTATCACGTAAATGATATCATTATAAAGATAAAACCCCTGTCCCCACGCGGACGTCTTGCGACGGCGACATCCTCGCCCGCGCTTTCCCCGGTTTGGGCAAACTGTACAGTATTTTTCACCTCGGTTTTTCCCTCCTTTTTCTCTTTTCTTATCATTTTTATCTTTCATTTTCGTGTTTTTCTGTTTTGTTTTAGTTTCCCCTTTTTGGTAGATTTATTTGGGTTTTCGTTTAACTTTGATTGCTTACCTTTTTACTTTTTAAATGCAGTTCTTTGTCGGGATGCCTAGTTAATTACCTATTATTTCCTTTTTTATTGAATTTTAAAAAAATCATATAAGTTTAGTGATTAGGTGACCCCTTTTACAAAATTATTTTTTTTTTATTTTACTTGGCTCATTTGTGATTGTTTTTCATTTTTTTCATTTTAACTAAAATTTTCTTTATTTGTAAAATTATCAATATGTTTTTTTTTTATCATTTGTAAATGTACATAATTACGTCCCCCTCACCCCCAATGACCCGAATAAAGAAAGTTCGGCAGAGACCGCAGCAGAGATATGTGCTTTTTTTTTTCTTTTTTTTTTTCTGAGTGAAAAAGGTTTGACGCCCACGGGAAACTACAAAAGAGAAAGTTAATCTGAGGATCTTTCACTTTGGGGATAGGGGCGGATTGATCTACTTTTATATGATAAAAATCTTAATAGTTGCGATGCCTTTCTATTTCAGACTTATGAAATTTTAAAATTGATCTTTAAAGTGAGTTTTTTTTCTCTATTATTTTAGCTTATTATTTTTTAATTAATTTTTAACGTAATCTAAAAAATGGTTTAACTTTGTATTTATTTTTTTCGTTGTGTTGCGTTTTTATTGTGGGGCAAGGGGGGTACCCCGGACAAACCCTCGCCAAAATTAGCCCTCTAAAGACGCTCCCCCCCTCATGGGGCTTTTTGCCAGGTTAAAACATTTCTTTAAATTTTCTTAAAGGGGGGCCTGGGCCAAAAAATTATTTTGTACCCACAATAACAAAGATAAATGTAATAAAAATTATTATGTATAAATAAAACATTATTATTTTTTATTCTAGGGTTTTTGTTATTGGTATCATTTTCAGCACTATCACCATTGTTATCAGAACTGTGATTTTATCATTATTACTATCATTATCTTCCTATTATTATTGACATATTCATTATCATTATTATTACTGTCATTATAACTGCCATAATGATTATTATGTATAAATGCATTATCATGTTCCTTTACATTATTAGTGTTCATCATCACTGCTATGGACTGTGTCTACTGTGAGCATAGATTTACGTTTATATAGTGTATGCATACATACATGCACACATACATAAATATACATTTATGCATCTGTATGTGTGCGTGAATATACATATACGTATTATATATATACATATATGTGTATACTGTGTATATATATGCATATACACCGTTACATATACATACATATCATATACATATACTTATCTGCATATATACATACATACATACATTTTCTATATATAGATATATATAGAGATATACTTATACATATATCATACATATATACACAGGCAAATATATGTGTGTGTGTTTGTGTGTGTGTGTGTTTACATATGTAAATATATATATACATATATATATATATATAAAATTTTATATATATTTTAAATATATATATATACATTATGATATGCAAATATACATACGTATATATCCCTATATCCCATACATACATATATATTTTCATTCATATATATAGTGTTTATAAACTATACTTATAAAAGAATATAATGCATATACATAACCATATACGTATGTGTGTGTGCCGGGTGTTTGTGTATATGCATGGCGGCTAAGTTTTATGTATATACGTACATATACATATACATACATGCACATATAATGCAAAATATATACATAGAAAATGCAAAAAATATATAATTTAGAAATATTCAAGTTATCAAAAGGTAAATATGTAAATAACTAAAACGTAGAATTATATATATTTTCATGTTTTATAAAAGAGACGGATTTAGATGTTATTTCTATTCAGTTATCATCAATTTTTGTAAATTTTTTGATGGCCAGAAAACTGCTTTCTTCACGTACTTCACGACTTTCCATTGACGGTATACCTTCTTCCCAGGGCACTAAGAATGATAAAATATTGTTGAATTCATGTTTAAGTTCACCCCCCCCCCTCCCCTCAATATGGCTTGAGATCAGCGGGTTTGGTGACTAATGATCGATGGTGTAGGCAGCCAACAGACAAGCACAGCTGGCGGGAAGCTTGAATGTCTCGATGGCGAAGGGAAAGTACTGATCATAGGGGTCGTAGACAGGAAGGGTGGTAATGGACTTCTGCAGACACTTGGACTCGTAGCAGTCAGGCACCAGAGGACATGCACCGGCCCGGAAGTGAGACCTCTTCGTTTACGTGTAGTCTGAGTGAGAGTTGATAATGGACATCGATGTTTTTTACAATGACACGCCTTTTTTTCCTCGGTGTTCTGGGCACGAAGGGGCTTGATGAAAGCGGTCTCTGATGGCACAAGTAAGTTTCCTCATCCAGGGTATTTGGTCGGTCCACAAAACAGCTCGGTGTTAATGTCGGCTACGTCAGCATAGAGGGGAGGAGCTTCTCGTAGTAAATGCTCGGCGCGTGTTTGATCTCGTAAGTGGGATAATGGTCGTCTTTGGAGGCACCATGATTTAGTTGTGTTGGCCAGCACATTCTGGCACAGCAGGCTCGTGTTCATGCTTATAGGAAGGCTGGGGGTGATAAGGGGGAGCAGGGTGGAAAGGAAGGGTTGTGGATGGTAGGGGGGCTGGTATGGTAAGTAGGTTGATGGTGATATGAAGGCGTGCGTGGTGAGAGGAACTGTGATGGCTGACAGCAGAAGCACGCCGAGACTGATGCTGACGTGTGAGGTCTGGTGGGCCAAACTCGACCCCCAAAACACAACAAAACCTGCAACATAGATATGGTAAGATATTTGGATATTGATGAACCTATTATCCGTTATAGGTGGTATTTCGTGTGCGTATTTATACACACGTCCACTTTCCCACACGTATGTTTATACATATATCCTTAAATACATGGATGCTAATAATAATAAAATTTTATGTCATTGCTTTATTTTATAAAGATAGTTTATATACATTCACGCACACAGGCTCGTGGGGGGGAAATATATATGTGAATAGACATTGTTACTGTCATTTGTGTGTGTACATCTCTGTGTATGTAGATACATATACTTGAGTGTATATATGTGTATAAATTTTCATATATATATATATGTGTATATGTGTGTGTGTGTGTGTAAGTAAATATGTAAATACATGTATATGTATACATATATATTTTATATATATATATATATATATATATATATATATATATATATATATATATATCCTATACATAAATGGATATGTACACAAATAAACATAAACGGATGTGTACAGATGAATATCTATTCAAATATGCATGCATATATGTATATATTTCATTTACACATATATACATGTATATGTGTACTGCTTTTCCTGTATATACAAACGTGTACCATCTTCAATAGATATTTCCCTAGACAGAAGATAACATGGACTCACCAAGTATTGTAAAGCCATGCTTGCACCCTCAGCTCTCGTCGCGTTCGAACTGTAGCAACCATGGTGAAGGACCTCCTTTATATAGGGAACATTACCTCCCTCATCTTCCCCCCTCACCCGATACACCCCCATAGTGTATCCGAAGGGCGAAGATAATTCAGCCTTCAGTCATGGGTCCCATAAGTGCATGTCCTTGTTTGCTGTTTGTTTTTTACAGTATATGTATCATTCGTACAGTAAACATACACTCAATCATACATACTTACGCCTAAATTATATCATATATGCACAACCATAACTGTATATGAAAGCATACACACACATGTGTTTATTTATATATATATATAAATATATATATATATATATATATTTATATATATATATATATATATATATATTTGAATGTATATACCTATGTATACATACATGTATGTGTATGTGTATACATATATATGTACATTTATATATACATATATGTACATTTATATATGCATATATATGTACCTATATTTGTATATACATATTTTTGAATTTATCTATTTATTTATTTATATATGGTTGTATTGCACATATATATTTATGATAGGAATACTGTATAATGTATATATATATTTACATATACAAATATTTATTTGTATTATGTATATATGTATATACAATACATATATGTAGCCTATATATAGCTATATTTACATATATATACATATATGTATGCGTGTGTGTGGGTATACGTGTGTATATGCTTATGTTTACTATTATTGTTATTATTAATGCTATGGCTTCATTTTTTGTCATCAGTGTTTTTTTTATTATTTTATTACTATTCTCATTTTAACTATTGTGGTTACCCTTATGTATATTTTTGCTATATGTTCTAATGAACAAAAGGATTGATGTTTATTTTTAAAGACTATGTGTTTCTTTAATATTATTCCTGTAACTGTTGTTTTTATTTTGAATATCATTGTTGTTTACATTGTGGCCCTTTTACTATTATTGTTGTGCTATCAGTATCCACGTCAGTGCCATCAATTTATTTATCATTGTTGTTATCATTATCATTGTTGTTCATATTGTGATTATTTATTATTTTTTTATTGACATTATCATTACCATTATTATTAATAATAATATAATTGTTGTTGTTCTTATTATAATTGTGATTATATATTGTTATTGTAATTTTTTTTCTATTATCATTATTATTATATATAATGTTATAATTGTTATTAGTATCGATGTTGTAATTATTGTCTTTGCTATTACTATTGCTAATATTATTATCATTATTATCAGCATCATATTATCATGTTTTGAATTATCAGTATCGTTATCATTACCAGTACTGTTATCAAAATCATTATCATAATGTTCATCCTTATCCCCACTATCATATTTAATACTGGCATTATCATTGTTTATCATTATTTTGTTTGTTATTATCATTGTTATTATCATTATATATTGTTATTATTATTATTATGGGTACCATCAATGTCATTATTAATGTTATAATCATTGTTGTTATGGTTTTACTGTTGTTTTTAGTGCTATTATCTTCATGACTTTGGCAATTATAATTATCATTATCATTACTATCATCATCACCTTCACTGGGTGGCGAATCTGGAATTAGCAAAGGAGACCTTCTCACCTTTCCCTTCGAAATTTACGAATGCTCAATCTTTAGTTCTTTTTATATGAATAGCTTTTGTGCCAAGGAGTTAAAAATCATGTAATAAGTTCAACAATTATTTATTTAATAGAAATATTACTATGGATTTCTCGCATCTACCTCTTACATGGGTGAAGTGAAGAAGAAATTGAAAAGGAGAGGCCAGTGATGGGAGTGTTCTGGCGGTTCCTGGCATGACAAGTAATGATACGTGAAGAAAGCAATTCTCCAGTTACGTAAGGGATGATAGGGATTTTCGGTGGTTCATTGGTGTTGATGAGTGTTGTGGTGGCGTGTTAGGCGGGAAGGTGGCAGGAACAGGCAGATGGCATCTTGTAGATGTCGATGAACAGGCCCTTGTAGGGGTCACATGGGTCGTAGGAAAGAAGTCGGTGGTACACTGACTTCTGGGTGCAGTGGCTCTGGTAGCAAGGGGCAAGAGCGCGGCAAGCAGACTCTGGGAACAGACAAGTCTCGAGGCGAGCAGTCTGGCTGTAATAGTGAACGTCGTTGACAATGACGCGCCATTTGCCGTCCACATTCTGGGCACGTTTGGGCATTGCATACACCACTTCGGAGGGACAAATGTAACCCTCAGGACCACCCCAGTGAGTGGCATCGTAGGGAGAGTCCCCAGTGGAAGCTCCAGTGTAGTAAGAGTAGTCGAAGGCCTCCTCCTGGTCCTTGCTAACCATGTCTACCAGGTCATCAGCAACTGGTCAGCGAACGTCAAACGTACTTCTTAGCGAACAGGTGATCGGCAGTGATGGCAGCCTTGATCTCGTACTCGGGATACTCAGTGTCTTCCAAGCAGTAGGACAGAGTGGAGTTGGCAGCACATGCGGGGGCAACAGTTGGGTCGCAGTAACCGTGTTCATAGGTATGCTGGTGACCGTAAGCAGGTGCATGATGACCGTAAGCAGGCGCATGATGACCATAAGTGGGCTGTGGGTGATGGCCATATGCTGGAGGGATGAACGGAGCCAAGGACGACTCCGGCCCCCATACCAGAACGACCGACTGGAAAGCAAAGATTAACAATAAAATAAAATAATCATTTCGTAAAAAATAATTTCTTTATATAGTACAGTGAAGACAGCTTCAGGCGGCAGTATTGTTACGACCTACCAATGTAAGAGCCATGGTGACACGAGCAGATAGATACGAGAAACGCTTCTACTGGCCTCCATCCGTTATTATCGAGCTTATATACTCCAGGTATACTTTGGCCACGCCCATGCATTACGAAGATGACCGATTCCAAGGTTTGATCTATATGAAAGTGAATGAAAAGTATCGTACATCTGTATGTATACACATACAGAAACAAGTACATAAATATATACATATGTATATATATATGTATATATATATATATATGACAAGGAAAACAGCCACAGTAAGAAATGAAACTAAATCGTAACGTTTCGAACTCTTTGCGAGTTCCTTTTCAGACGAATAATAAATCGAAATGGTTTAGACGGTTTATTATTCGTCTAAAGAGAAACTCGTGAAGAGTTCGAAATTTCACGATTTTGTTTCGTTTCTTTCTGTGGCTGTGCTTACATGCATACATATATGTGTATGTGTCTATGTATGTCTATTAGTCTTGTACAATGTTGATTTAGTTAATTTTTATAAATTTCACCAATCATTAAGACGCATAGTGGTGGTGATGTCACATTTCAGATAGGGAAATGGTTCTAACCAACAACGTTACAATTAAAGGAGATAGTGAAGCAACGACCGAGCGCCTGGGCCTCGTCAACCCTCATGGTCGCCTTGCTCCCAAGAATAAGCTCTTAAGGATAATCGAGCTATTATGCGGTACCTTTTACTTCATAAAAGCAAAGACAACCGCTGCCCGTTGCTATGCCAGTAGTCTACATTCCTTCTGGACAGACCGCCCAAATTACAGAATGGTTGATAGAAGAAATTGATGTTCTAGGCATCTAATGTCATGAGTACAATGATTTGGAAAGGACATGAAAGAGAACATGCCAGTCGTTTACGTGATTTCGTTGATGAGAGAGGTCCTGAGGGTTACATTTGTCCCTCCGAAGTGGTGTATGCAATGCCCAAACGTGCCCAGAATGTGGACGGCAAGTGGCGCGTCATTGTCAACGACGTTCACTATTACAGCCAGACTGCCCGCCTCGAGACATGTCTTTCCCAAGTCTGCTTGTTTGCGCCCTTCTCCTTGCTACACAGATCACTGCACCCAGAATCAGTGTACCCCCGACTCCTTTCCTACGACCCATGTGACCCTACAAGGGTTTTGTTCATCGACATCTACAAAATCCATCTGCCTGTTCCTGCCACCTTCCCGCCTAACACGCCACCACAACACTCCTCAAAAACCCAATGAACCACCGAAAATCCCTGTTATCCCTTACGTAACTGGAATTGCTTTCTTCAAGTATCATTACCGTCATGCCAGGAACCGCAGGGACGCTCCCATCGCTGCTCTCTTTCTCCTTTTTAATTTCCTTTTCACTTCACCCATGTAAAAGGTAGATGCGAGAAATCCATAGTAATATTTATATTAAAAAATAATTGTTGAACATATTACATGATTTTCAACTCCTTGACAAAAGTCATTCATATAAAAAGAACTAAAGATTAAGAATTTGTTTGCTAATTCCAGATTCGCCACCCAGTGAAGGTGATGATCATAGTAATAATAATGATAATTATGAATGCCAAAGTCATGAAGATAAAAGCAGTAAAAACAACAGTAAAATCATAACAATTATTATAACATTAACAATGACAATGATGGTACCCATAACAGTGATGGTGGTAATAATAATGATGCAATAAACTATATATTCTAAAGTAAAGATAAAATTATGGTGACAACACTATCAGGAAATATATATGAATTAGAGTTATACTACAACTGATACGAATGATAATGGTAATCATAATAATAATAATAATAATAAAATGATAGAAATAATAATGATAATAACAATAATAACAATATATAATGATAACAACAATGAATAGAACAAACAAAATAATGATAAATAATTATAATGCCAGTATCAAAAATGACAGTGGAGCTAAGGATGATAATGATAATAGTAAGAACATTATGATAATGATTTTGATAACAATATTGATAATAATGAGGACATTACTGGTAAGTAAAAATATAGTAATAACAATAATAATGATAATAGTAATAATAATAATAATAATAATAACAACAGTACTGATAATGATAACGATACTGATAATTTAAAACATAATAATAATATGCTCATAATAATGATAATAATATCAGCAATAGTAATAACAAAGACAATAATTACAATATCGATACTACTAATAATTATAACATTACATATAATAATAATGATAATATATAAAAAAACAATAACAATATATAATCACAATCACAATAAGAACAACAACAATGATATTATCACTATTAATGATAATGATAATGATAATATAAATAATAAAAACAATAAATGATCACAATAAGAGCAAAAATGATAATGATAACAACAATGATAAAGAAATTAATGGCAATGACGTGGGTACTGGTAGCACAACAACAATGGTAAAAGAACAGCAATATAAACAACAATGATATTCATAATAAGAACAATAGTTATAGGGATAGTATTAAAGAAAAACATAGTCTTTAAAAATAAACATCAATTCTTTTGTTCATTAGAATATATGCAAAAATAAATATAAGGATAACCATGATAGTTAAAAGGATAATAGCTAAAATAAAAAACAATGATGATAAAAAATGAAGCCACAGCATTAGTAATAAACGTAATAGTAAACAAGCATACACACACATACCCACACACACGCATGCATATATGTATACATATGTAAATATAGCTGTATATAGGCTACATATATGTATTGTTTATACATATATACATAATACGCATAAACGTTTGTATATGTAAATAATATATATATATATATATATATATATATATATATTTATTATATATATATATATATATATATAGTATACAATATTTATATCATAAATATATATGTGCAATACAACCATATATGAATGAATATATAAATAAATGAATAAATAAATAAAAAAAATATTTATAAATACACACACACATATATATAAGTAGATATATATGTATATATAAACGTACATGCATATATATACATATAGACATACATGTATGTATACATAGGTATATACATTCATATATATATATATATATATATATATATATATATATATATATATATATATAATATATATATATATATATATTGCTACGCCAGTGGGTCTTTGTCTCTGTGCGAAACATGTGTTTACATGAAGGGACCTGGGCAAACATGACGCAGCTGGCTGTGAGCGGAGGAGCGGGGGAACAAGCGACC
Source organism: Penaeus monodon (assembly GCF_015228065.2). Taxonomy (NCBI): domain Eukaryota; kingdom Metazoa; phylum Arthropoda; class Malacostraca; order Decapoda; family Penaeidae; genus Penaeus; species Penaeus monodon. Next base: position 8,733,057 of record NC_051390.1, on the reverse strand, counting down.
AGACGCGGTTGGGTGCTGCTCCTGTGAAGTCCTCGTGTGTGCCCTTGTGACCTGATATAACTTTGTGTTGCCCTGTTATAAGCTGTATTGTGCTGTGTGACATGCTGGTATCCCCCCTGTATTGTGCCTATAGAAAAGTGTACGGGTAAATAACTTGTGTAAATAAAGGAAAGACTGTCATTTTGTGTTTACTTCGTGCCCTGCCTCCCCACTTGGGTTTCCTCTCCTGGTGTTCTGGGACGCTGTGGTGTTCGGTGCCTCTTGGAGCTGTTCAGTGTTCACGACCCTGTGGATAGCACGCCGTCTGCCTAGCCTGCCTTGTGTTGGTGGCAGAGAGACGAGGCGGACCGGCGTAACAATATATATATATATATATATATATATATATATATATATATATATAAACACACACGTGGGTGTGTGTTTGTGTGAGTATGTTTTCATTTACAGTCATGTGTGTGCATATATGATATAATTTAGGCGTAAGTATGTATGACTGAGTGTATATTTGCAAACGTTTACTGTACGAATGATACATATACTGTAAAAACAAAATGCAAACAAGGACATGCACTTATGAAACCCATGGCTGAAGGCTGAATTACTTTTGCCTTTCGAATATACTATGGGGGTGTATCGGGTGAGGGGGGGGGGATGAGGGAGGTAATGAGGTCCTTCACCATGGTCGCTACCAAGCAGCTGAAGAAGAAGGACCTCTCCTCTCCTCTCCTCCCCTCTCTCCCTGCGGTGAATCGGTCCTTAATTGGACGATTCAGAGAGAAGGGAGGATCGGTTCCGGCAAGGGTGGCGGACGATGCGCAGCGGGTGGAGCCGAGCAACGCCAAGAGAGTCACCACGATCCCTCGATCGTGTGGCTTTTGCATGGGCATATTAAAGAGATGCACCGCGCCCGGTCCCATGCAATCTCGGCCTCGGCTCTTCCGCGTTACCGGACGGTGACGCGCCCCCATTGTTTGATGCCACGATGCTATGTGCTTGCATGTAGCTTCGTGCCCTCCTAGCCTACTCTTTCCTATACGAATTTTCGGCATTAGGATAACTCTGGGCACACCTTCTGGTGAACTGGACCCCATCTTCGGGCGCGTGCTCGACGTGGGCAGACCTTTACCTCCCGCAGGGAGGGTGTGTCTGGGGGGCCTTAGAAGGCCTGCCTGACGGTGTGCATAGAGTTGCCATTCTTTTGTAGGGACTGGTCCCC
>NC_051390.1:8690865-8731738 GCF_015228065.2 Penaeus monodon | reverse complement strand
GCCCCCTGGTGATCTGGTAGTTGCCAAACCGACCGTCCAGCAGACTGCGACGGCTACTCTTACAGTTGATATAATGATTCGTAGGTACAGTTTTTAGAGGGTAGTGAGCAGCCTCGGGCAGTTTGTCCGTAACCTTGCTCTAAACGTAGAGCATGTCAGTGACCAAGCAGATATGACGAAGCTTTATGGCCATTGCTGTAACGAGCAGACGTCAGCGTCTCTTGGCGCAACCAAGATCGACTGATGCAAGATTATTAAGTAAATGAATCAGTTCTAAAGATAACTAGAGATTAGTACAGGGGGAAACAGTTAGGTGACAGTATTGTTCAAGATCTGTCATGAGAGGGCATGTGACACGTAAGCAGGTGTACAGAATGACGCTTACGGGCCCCATGTTATATATCTGAGCATAAATAATCATAACGGCAGCCAAACGTCGAGTACAGAAGATGACTGAGTCAAAGGATTACATCTAAATAAAATAAATCGTAAAAGTATCGAACTTATTGTAGATATACATGAAAAAAGTTTAGAAAGTATTGTTAACTCGTGAGCCATGGAACAGCGATAGATACGAATAAGTTCTAGATTTTTGAGTTATATATCAGTATATTGTGGAAAGATTACGATGGCGTTCAGGTTTATATATGAAATAATGAACAGTACTCTTAATCCTTATGTATACATATAGAAAATAATACTAATATCATAATATATATATATATGTATATGAAAGGAAACAGCCACGTTATAATGAAACTAAATTGTAAACGTTCGAACTCTTCACGAGTTCCTTTCAGACGAATCAATAAACCGAAATGGTTTAGACGGATATTTTATTCGTCTGAAGAGAAACTCGTGAAGAGTTCGAAATGTTACGATTTTAGTTTTCTTTCTTACTTGTGCATATTGTTCGCATAGTGTGTGATGTCACTTTCATTTAAGGAAATGGTTCTAACCACAACTTACATTAACGGGATAGTGAGAAGCCGAGCGCTGGCCTCGTCAACCCTCATGGTCACCTTGCTCCCAAGAATAAGCTCTTAAGGATAATCGAGCTATTATGCGGTACCTTTTACTTCATAAAAGCAAAGACAACCGCCGCCCGTCGCTATGCCAGTAGTCTACATTCCTTCTGGACAGACCGCCCAAATTACAGAATGGTTAATAGAAATTAATGTTCTAGGCATCAAATGTCATGAGTTCAATGATTTGGAAAGGGCATGAAAGAGAACATGCCAGTCATTTCCATAACTTCGGAGATGAGAGAAAAAAACGGTGATATATATGTGTTTGAAAAAAGGCATCTACAACATGTTCTTGCCACCTTTCTGCTCCTTATTAAAGAATTACCACTCAATATATTACATATGTTTACCGATATTTTTTTTCGGCAGTGCTTAGATTGAAAATATATATGGAATTACCCAACAGCAACAACCATTCTTCATCTATCAGCACTGATTTATAATTTTATGACAGTAATATCACTAATAAGGATATCACTAATAAGGATGGTCATAGTAACAATGAGAATTGTAATAATGATGATTATAATAATATAAGCATTATTGTTGTCAATATTATAACATACGTTATTGTTATTGGTAATAACAGGAATATCATTTTAGAACTATCACCATTGTAATCAGAACTGCGATTTTATTATCATTATTATCATTATTACTCTCTTTATGTTCCATTATTATTGACATATTCATTATCATTATTACTGCAATTATAACTGTCATAATGATTATTATATATAATTACATTATCATTATGTTCCTTTACATAAATATACATTTATACATCTGTATGTGTGCGTGAATATACATATACGTATATATATTTATACTGTGTATATATATGCATATACACCGATTTGTATACATACATACCATATACATATACTTATCTGCATGTATACATAATATACTTTCTTATATAGATATATGTAGAGATATGCATTATATCACACTATATACACATTATATCATAATATACACATTTATCGTATGTGTGCTTGGTGTGTGGTTTACAATATGTAAATATATATATGCATTTATGTAGGTTAAAATATACATACGTATATATCCCTATATACATACATGCATATATATGTACATTCATATAATATATATTATAATATATAATATTCATATAAATATTAAATATCTATACTGTGTTTCATATTAATTTATTTCATAAGATATATATTACATTACTATACCCTATACATATGTGCATATATGCATGTGTGTTCTGTGTTCAATGTATGCGGCTAATATGTATCATGTATATACGTATATATACATATACATACATACACATATATATGCACATATATACACAGACATGCAAAAAATATATAACTTAGAAATATTCAAGTTATCAAAGGGTAATTATGTAAAAATCTAATACGTAGAATTATATTTATTTTCATGTTTTATAAAAGAGACGGATTTAGATGTTATTTCTATTCAGTTATCGTTTTTGGCAGATATAAACAATTGATGGCTAGAAAACTGCTTTCTTCACGTACTTCGCGACTTTCCATGGAGTACCAGGGCACTAAGAATGATAAAATATTGTTGAATTCATGTTAAGTTCACAACCCCCCCTCCCCTCAATATGGCTTGAGATCAGCTGTTTGGTGACTAATGATCGATGGTGTAGGCACCCAACAGACAAGCACAGCTGGCGGGAAGCTTGAATGTCTCGATGGCGAAGGGGAAGTACTGATCATAGGGGTCGTAGACAAGGAAGCGGTGGTAGATGGACTTCTGCAGACACTTGGACTCGTAGCAGTCAGGCACCAGAGGACATGCATCGCCGGAAGTGAGACACTCTTCGATACGTGTAGTCTGAGTGAGAGTCTGATAATGGACATCGATATTGTTTACAATGACACGCCATTTTTCCTCGGTGTTCTGGGCACGAAGGGGTTTGATGTAAGCGGTCTCTGATGGACACAAATAAGTTTCCTCATCCAGGGTATTTGGCCGATCCACAGACAGCTCGGTGTTGAGGTCAGCTACGTCAGCATAGAGGGAGAGGAGCTTCTCGTAGTGATGCTCGGCTGCGTGTTTGATCTCGTAAGTGGGATAATGGTCGTCTTGGAGGCACCATGATTTGGTAGTGTTAGCAGCACACTCTGGCACAGCAGGTTCGTGTCCATGCTCATAGGAAGGCTGTGGGTGATAAGCGGGAGCAGGGTGGTAGGAAGGTTGTGGATGGTAGGCGGGCTGTGTATGGTAAGTAGGTTGATGGTGGTATGAAGGGCGTGCGTGGTGAGAGGAACTGTGATGGCTGACAGCAGGAGCACCGCCGAGACTGATGCTGACGTGTGAGGTCTGATCGGCCAGAACTGCGACCACCAAACACAACGAAACCTGCAACATAGAATATGGTAAGATTTGTGCATATTCATGGACCTAGTATCCATTATAGGTGGCATTTCGTGTGCGTACTTATACACACGTACACATTTACATGCGCATATATATATATATATATATATATATATATATATATATATATATATATATATATATATATATATATGTTCATATGCAAGTTCATACATATATCCTTAAGTACATGGATAGCTAGATAAATATTAAGATGCATATCTTTGTTTTATATTTACAAAGATATATACGTTCACGCACACAGGCTCATGGGGAAAATATATATGTGAATATGCATTGTTACTACCATTTGTGTGTGTATGCATATGTTTGTGTGTATATATATACATATATAAGCGTGTATATATGTATATAAATTTATATATATACGTATATATGTAAGTAAATATGTAAATACATGTATATGTGTACATATATTTGTATATATATCCTAGGCATATATACATATGCATACACAAATACACATATAAACGGATGTGTACAGATGAATATCTATTCAAATGTACATGCATATGTGTATATCTATATTATTTGCACATATATACATGTATGTATGTACTGTTTTTCCTGTATATACAACCGTGAAGATAAACTGCACCATCTTCAATAGATTTTTCCCTAGATAAGATGTGTGGATATTGATGAACCTATTATCCGTTATAGGTGGTATTTCGTGTGCGTACTTATACACACGTCCACATTTACACGTATGTTTATACATATATCCTTAAATACATGGATAGCTAGATAAATAATAAAATGTATGTCATTGCTTTATATTTATAAAGATAGTTATATATACATTCACGCACACAGGCTCGTGGGGGAAAAAATATATATGTGAATAAACATTGTTACTGTCATTTGTGTGTGTGTATCTTTGTGTATGTAGATACATATACATGAGTGCATATATGTGTATAAATTTTCATATATATATGTAAGTAAATATGTAAATACATGTATATGTATACATATATATATGTATATATATCCTATACATATATGGATATGGACACAAATACACATAAACGGATGTGTACAGATGAATATCTATTCAAATGTACATGCATATATGTATATATTTCATTTACACATATATATATGTATGCATGTACTGCTTTTCCTGTATATACAAATGTGTACCATCTTCAATAGATATTTCCCTAGACAGAAGATAACATGGACTCACCAAGTATTGTAAAGCCATGCTTGCACTCTCAGCTCTCGTCGCGTTCGAACTATAGCGACCATGGTGAAGGACCTCTTTTATGTGGGGAACATTACTTCCCTCATCCCCCTCCCCCTCACCCGATACACCCCCATAGTATATTCGAAAGGCGAAAGTAATTCAGCCTTCAGCCAGGGGTTTCATAAGTGCATGCCCTTGTTTGCATTTTGTTTTTACTGTATATGTATCATTCGTACAGTAAACGTTTGCAAATATACACTCAGTCATACATACTTAAGCCTAAATTATATCATATATGCACACACATGACTGTAAATGAAAACATACTCACACAAACACACACCCACGTGTGTTTATATATATGTATATATATATATATATATATATATATATATATATATATATATATATATATATATGAATGTATATACCTATGTATACATACATGTATGTGTATATGCATATATATGCATGTACGTTTATATATACATATATATCTACTTATATATATATGTGTGTGTATTTATAGATATTTTTTTATTTATTTGTTCATTTATTTATATATTCATTCATATATGGTTGTATTGCACATATATATTTATGATATAAATATTGTATACTATATATATATTTACATATACAAACGTTTATGCGTATTATGTATATATGTATAAACAATACATATATGTAGCCTATATACAGCTATATTTACATATGTATACATATATGCATGCGTGTGTGTGTGTATGTGTGTGTATGCTTGTTTACTATTACGTTTATTACTAATGCTGTGGCTTCATTTTTTATCATCATTGTTTTTTATTTTAGCTATTATCCTTTTAACTATCATGGTTATCCTTATATTTATTTTTGCATATATTGTTGTTTGCATTGCTGTTCTTTTACCATTGTTGTTGTGCTACCAGTGCCCACGTCATTGCCATTAATTTGTTTATCATTGTTGTTATCATTATAATTTTTGCTCTTATTGTGATAATTTATTGTTTTTTATTATTTATATTATCATTATCATTATCATTAATAGTGATAATATCATTGTTGTTGTTCTTATTGTGATTGTGATTATATATTGTTATTGTTTTTTTTTTATATATTATCATTATTATTATATGTAATGTTATAATTATTAGTAGTATCGATATTGTAATTATTGTCTTTGTTATTACTATTGCTGATATTATTATCATTATCATGAGCATATTATTATTATGTTTTAAATTATCAGTATCGTTATCATTATCAGTACTGTTGCTATTATTATTATTATTACTATTATCATTATTATTGTTATTACTATATTTTTACTTATCAGTAATGTCCTCATTATTATCAATATTGTTATCAAAATCATTATCATAATGTTCTTACTATTATCATTATCATCCTTAGCTCCACTGTCATTTTTGATACTGGCATTATAATTATTTTTCATTATTTTGTTTGTTCTATTCATTGTTGTTATCATTATATATTGTTATTATTATTATTATCATTATTATTTCTATCATTTTATCATTATTATTATTATTATGATCACCATTATCATTCGTATCAGTTGTAGTATAACTCTAATTCATATATATTTCCTGATAGTGTTGTCACCATAATTTTATCTTTACCTTTAGAATATATAGTTTATTGCATCATTATTATTACCATCATCACTGTTATGGGTACCATCATTGTCATTGTTAATGTAATAATAATTGTTGTTATGGTTTTACTGTTGTTTTTACTGCTATTATCTTCATGACTTTGGCATTCATAATTATCATTATTATTACTATGATCATCACCTTCACTGGGTGGCGAATCTGGAATTAGCAAAGGAAACCTTCTCACCTTTCCCTTCGAAATTTACGAATTCTCAATCTTTAGTTCTTTTTATATGAATAACTTTTGCCAAGGAGTTGAAAATCATGTAATATGTTCAACAATTATTTATTTAATATAAATATTACTATGGATTTCTCGCATCTACCTCTTACATGGGTGAAGTGAAAAGGAAATTAAAAAGGAGAAAGAGCAGCGATTGGAGCGTCCCTGCGGTTCCTGACATGACGAGTAATGATACGTGTAGAAAGCAATTCTCCAGTTACGTAAGGGATAATAGGGATTTTCGGTGGTTCATTGGTGTTGAGGAGTGTTGTGGTAGCGTGTTAGGCGGGAAGGTGGCAGGAGCAGGCAGATGGCATTTTGTAGATGTCGATGAACAGGCCCTTGTAGGGGTCACATGGGTCGTAGGAAAGAAGTCGGTGGTACACTGACTTCTGGGTGCAGTGACTCTGGTAGCAAGGAGCAAGGGCGCGACAAGCAGACTCTGGGAACAGACATGTCTCGAGGCGGGCAGTCTGGCTGTAATAGTGAACGTCGTTGACAATGACGCGCCACTTGCCGTCCACATTCTGGGCACGTTTGGGCATTGCATACACCACTTCGGAGGGACAAATGTAACCCTCAGGACCAGCCCAGTGAGTGGCATCGTAGGGAGAGTCCCCAGTGGAGGCTCCAGTGTAGTAAGAGTAGTCGAAGGCCTCTTCCTGGTCCTTGCTAACCATGTCTACCAGGTCATCAGCAGACTGGTCGGCGACGTCAGCGTACTTCTTGGCGAACAAGTGATCGGCAGTGATGGCAGCCTTGATCTCGTACTCGGGATACTCAGTGTCTTCCAAGCAGTAGGTGAGAGTGGAGTTGGCAGCACATGCGGGGACAACAGTTGGGTCGCAGTAACCGTGTTCATAGGTATGCTGGTGACCGTAAGCAGGTGCATGATGACCGTAAGCAGGCGCATGATGACCATAAGCGGGCTGTGGGTGATGGCCATATGCTGGAGGATGAACGGAGCCAAGGACGACTCCGGCGCATACCAGAACGACCGACTGGAAAGCAAAGATTAACAATAAAATAAAATAATCATTTCGTAAAAAATAATTTCTTTATATAGTACAGTGAAGACAGCTTCAGGCGGCAGTATTGTTACAACCTACCAACGTAAGAGCCATGGTGACACGAGCAGATAGATACGAGAAACGCTTCTACTGGCCCCCATCCGTTATTATCGAGCTTATATACTCCAGGTATACTTTGGCCACGCCCACACATTACGAAGATGAGCGATTCCAAGGTTTCATCTATATGAAAGTGAATGAAAAGTATCGTACATCTATATGTATACACATACAGAAATAAGTACATAAATATATACATATGTATATATATGTATATATATATATATATATATATATATATATATATGTATATATATATATATATATATATATATATATATATATATATATATATGACAAGGAAAACAGCCACAGTAAGAAATGAAACTAAATCGTAACGTTTCGAACTCTTTACGAGTTCCTTTTCAGACGAATAATAAATCGAAATGGTTTAGACGGTTTATTATTCGTCTGAAGAGAAACTCGTGAAGAGTTCGAAATGTCACGATTTTGTTTCATTTCTTACTGTGGCTGTTTTCCTTTTCATCTTTGTGTACACGTTACTGTGTTTGTGATTGCGTTTGTGTGTATATATTCGTTCATATATACACTTATATACATATATATGTATACATACATTCACACACAATGTACACACATACACCAATATATATATGTTTGCGTACATGCAACTTCTGCATGCAACTATTGTGGGCACAGGTGTAAATTCGTAGAACTAGGTCTAAAATTTAATTTATAATAGTCTTGATTCATTTCACAAATATACACATACTACACACACAATCACATACATGCATACATATATGTGTATGTGTCTATGTATGTCTATTAGTCTTGTACTATGTTGATTTAGTTGATTTTTATAAATTTCACCAATCGTTAAGACGCATAGTGGTGGTGATGTCACATTTCAGATATTAAGGGAAATGGTTCTAACTCACAACGTTACAATTAAAGGAGATAGTGAAGGAAAGACCGAGCGCCTGGGCCTCGTCAACCCTCATGGTCGCCTTGCTCCCAAGAATAAGCTCTTAAGGATAATCGAGCTATTATGCGGTACCTTTTACTTCATAATAGCAAAGACAACCGCCGCCCAAATTACAGAATGGTTAATAGAAGAAATTAATGTTCTAGGCATCTAATGTCATGAGTACAATGATTTGGAAAGGACATGAAAGAGAACATGCCAGTCGTTTACGTGATTTCGTTGATGAGAGAAAAAAACGGTGATATATATGTGTTTGAAAAAAAGGCATCTACATGTTCTTGCCACCTTTCTGCTCCTTATTAAAGAATTACAACTCACTATTACATATATTTACCGATTTTTTTTTTCGACAGTGCTTAGATTGAAAATATATATATGGAATTACCCAACAGCAACAACCATTCTTACATCTATCAGCACTGATTTATCTTTTATGACAATATCACAAATAAGGATAGCACTAATAAGGATAAGGATGATCATAGTAACAATGATAATTATTGAGCATTATTGTTGTCAATATTATAACATAGGTTATTGTTATTGGTAATAACACGAATATCATTTTAGTACTTTCACCATTGTTATCAGAACTGCGATTTTATTATCATTATTATCATTATTACTCTCTTTATGTTCCTATTATTATTGACATATTCATTATCATTATTATTACTGCATTATAACTGCCATAATGATTATTATGTATAATTAACTTATCATTATGTTCCTTTACAGGAAAGGGTTAACCCTTGGCTCTGTCCATCCTCCAGCATATGGCCATCACCAACAGCCCGCTTATGGTCATCATGCGCCTGCTTACGGTCATCATGCACTTGCTTACGGTCACCAGCATACCTATGAACACGGTTACTGCGACCCAACTGTTGCCCCAGCATGCGCTGCCAACTCCACTCTCTCCTACTGCTTGGAAGATACTGAGTAACCCGAGTACGAGATCAAGGCTGCCATCACTGCCGATCACCTGTTCGCCAAGAAGTACGCTGACGTCGCCGACCAGTCTGCTGATGACCTGGTAGACATGGTTAGCAAGGACCAGGAAGAGGCCTTCGACTACTCTTACTACACTGGAGCCTCCACTGGGGACTCTCCCTACGATGCCACTCACTGGGGTGGTCCTGAGGGTTACATTTGTCCCTCCGAAGTGGTGTATGCAATGCCCAAACGTGCTCAGAATGCGGACGGCAAGTGGCGCGTCATTGTCAACGACGTTCATTATTACAGCCAGACTGCCCGCCTCGAGACATGTCTGTTCCCAGAGTCTGCTTGCCGCGCTCTTGCTCCTTGCTACCAGAGCCACTGCACCCAGAAGTCAGTGTACCACCGACTTCTTTCCTGCGACCCATGTGACCCCTACAAGGGCCTGTTCATCGACATCTACAAGATGCCATCTGCCTGCTCCTGCCACCTTCCCGCCTAACACACTACCACAACACTCCTCAACACCAATGAACCACCGAAAATCCCTATCATCCCTTACGTAACTGGAGAATTGCTTTTTTCACGTATCATTACTTGTCATGCCAGGAACCGCCAGGACACTCCCAACACTGGTCTCTCCTTTTCAATTTCTTCTTCATTTCACCCATGTAAAAGGTAGATGCGAGAAATCCATAGTAATATTTATGTTAAATAAATAATTGTTGAACTCATTATATGATTTTTAACTCCTTGGCACAAAAGTTATTCATATAAAAAGAACTAAAGATTGAGCATTCGTAAATTTCGAAGGGAAAAGTGAGAAGGTCTCCTTTGCTAATTCCAGATTCGCCACCCAGTGAAGGTGATGATCATAGTAATAATAATGATAATTATGAATGCCAAAGTCATGAAGATAATAGCAGTAAAAACAACAGTAAAACCATAACAACAATGATTATAACATTAATAATGACATTGATGGTACCCATAATAATAATAATAATAATAATAATAATAATAATAATAATAATATATAATGATAATAACAATAATAATAACAAACAAAATAATGATAAACAATGATAATAACAAACAAAATAATGATAAACAATGATAATGCCAGTATTAAAAATGATAGTGGGGATAAGGATGATAATGATAATAGTAAGAACATTATGATAATGATTTTGATAACAGTACTGGTAATGATAACGATACTGATAATTCAAAACATGATAATATGATGCTGATAATAATGATAATAATATTAGCAATAGTAATAGCAAAGACAATAATTACAACATCGATACTAATAAAAATGATAACATTATATGTAATAATGGTAATAGAAAAAAAATAACAATAACAATATATAATCACAATTATAACAAGAACAACAACAATTATATTATTATTAATGATAATGGTAATGATAATATCAATAAAGAATAATAAATAATCACAATATGAACAACAATGATAATGATAACAACAATGATAAATAAATTAATGACACTGACGTGGATACTGATAGCACAACAATAATAGTAAATGGGCCACAATGTAAACAACAATGATATCCATAATAAAAACAGCAGTTACAGGAATAATATTAAAGTAACACATAGTCTTTGAAAATAAACATCAATCCTTTTGTTAATTAGAACATATAGCAAAAATAAATATAAGGGTAACCACAATAGTTAAAATGAGAATAGTAATAAAATAATAAAAAAACACTGATGATAAAAAATGAAGCCATAGCATTAATAATAACAATAATAGTAAACATAAGCATATACACACATATACCCACACACACGCATACATATATGTATATATATGTAAATATAGCTATATATAGGCTACATATATGTATTGTATATACATATATACAAATAAATATTTGTATATGTGAATATATATATATATATTTATTTATTATACAGTATTCCTATCATAAATATATACATGCAATACAATCATATATAAATAAATAAATAGATAAATTCAAAAATATGTATATACATATATAGGTACATATATATGTATATATAAATGTACATATATGTATATATAAATGTACATATATATATAAATGTACATATACATGTATACATATACACATACATGTATGTATACATAGGTATATACATTCATATATATATATATATATATATATATATATATATATATATATATATAAACACATGTGTGTGTATGCTTTCATATACAGTTATGGTTGTGCATATATGATATAATTTAGGCGTAAGTATGTATGACTGAGTGTATATATGCATATGTTTACTGTACGAATGATACATATACTGAAAAAAAAAAAACAGCAAACAAGGACATGCACTTATGGGACCCATGACTGAAGGCTGAATTATCTTCGCCTTTCGGATACACTATGGGGGTGTATCGGGTGAGGGGGGAGGATGAGGGAGGTAATGTTCCCTATATAAAGGAGGTCCTTCATCATGGTTGCTACAGTTCGAACGCGACGAGAGCTGAGGGTGCAAGCATGGCTTTACAATACTTGGTGAGTCCATGTTATCTTCTGTCTAGGGAAATATCTATTGAAGATGGTACACGTTTGTATATACAGGAAAAGCAGTACATACATACATGTATATATGTGTAAATGAAATATATACATATATGCATGTATATTTGAATAGATATTCATCTGTACACATCCGTTTATGTTTTCCTTTTTTGGATATATATACAAATATATATGTATACATATACATGTATTAACATATTTACTTACACACACACACACATATACATATATATATATATATATATATATATATATATATATATATATATATATATATATATATATATATATATATGAAAATTTATACACATATATACACTCAAGTATATGTATCTACATACACAGAGATGTACACACACAAATGACAGTAACAATGTCTATTCACATATATATTTTTCCCCCACGAGCCTGTGTGAGTGAATGTATATATAACTATCTTTATGAATATAAAGCAATGACATACATTTTATTAATTATCTAGCTATCCATGTATTTAAGGATATATGTATAAACATACGTGTGAATGTGGACGTGTGTATAAGTACGCACACGAAATACCACCTATAACGGATAATAGGTTCATCAATATCCACATATCTTACCATATTCTATGTTGCAGGTTTCGTTGTGTTTGGTGGTCGCAGTTCTGGCCGACCAGACCTCACACGTCAGCATCAGTCTCGGCGGTGCTTCTGCTGTCAGCCATCACAGTTCCTCTCACCACGCACGCCCTTCATATCACCATCAACCTACTTACCATACACAGCCCGCCTACCATCCACAACCTTCCTACCACCCTGCTCCCGCTTATCACCCTCAGCCTTCCTATGAGCATGAACACGAGCCTGCTGTGCCAGAATGTGCTGCCAACACAACTAAATCATGGTGCCTCCAAGACGACCATTATCCCACTTACGAGATCAAACACGCAGCCGAGCATCACTATGAGAAGCTCCTCTCCCTCTATGCTGACGTAGCCGACATTAACACCGAGCTGTCTGTGGACCGACCAAATACCCTGGATGAGGAAACTTACTTGTGTCCATCAGAGACCGCTTACATCAAGCCCCTTCGTGCCCAGAACACCGAGGAAAAATGGCGTGTCATTGTAAACAATATCGATGTCCATTATCAGACTCTCACTCAGACTACACGTATCGAAGAGTGTCTCACTTCCGGCGATGCATGTCCTTTGGTGCCTGACTGCTACGAGTCCAAGTGTCTTCAGAAGTCCATCTACCACCGCTTCCTTGTCTACGACCCCTATGATCAGTACTTTCCCTTCGCCATCGAGACATTCAAGCTTCCCGCCAGCTGTGCTTGTCTGTTGGGTGCCTACACCATCGATCATTAGTCACCAAACAGCTGATCTCAAGCCATATTGAGGGGAGGGGGAGGGGTGAACTTAACATGAATTCAACAATATTTTATCAATCTTAGTGCCCTGGGAAGAAGGTATATCGTCAATAAAAAGTCGTGAAGTACGTGAAGAAAGCAGTTTTCTGGCCATCAAAAAAATTATAAAAATTGATGATAACTGAATAGAAATAACATCTAAATCCGTCTCTTTTATAAAACATGAAAATAAATATAATTCTACATATTAGCTATTTACATATTTACCCTTTGATAACTTGAATATTTCTAAGTTATATATTTTTTGCATGTCTATGTATATATTTGCATATATGTGCATGTATGTATATGTATATATACGTATATACATAAAAACTTAGCCGCATGCATATACACAAACACCCGCACACACACATACGTATATGGTTATGTATATGCATATATATTCTTATATAAGTATAGTTTATAAACACTATATATATGAATGAACATATATATGTATGTATGTATATAGGGATATATACGTATGTATATTTGCATATACATAAATGTATATATATATATATTTACATATGTAAACAACACACACACAAACACACACACATATATTTGCCTGTGTATATATGTATGATATATGTATAAGCATATCTCTATATATATCTATATATAGAAAATGTATGTATGTATGTATACATGCAGACAAGTATATGTATATGATATGTATGAATATGTAACGGTGTATATGCATATATATACACAGTATACACATATGTATATATATAATACGTATATGTATAGTCACGCACACATACAGATGCATAAATGTATATTTATGTATGTGTGCATGTATGTATGTATACACTATATAAATGTAAATGCATATACACAGTAGACACGGTCCATAACAGTGATGATGAACACTAATAATGTAAAGGAACATGATAATGCATTTATACATAAAAATCATTATGGCAGTTATAATGACAGTAATAATAATGATAATGAATATGTCAATAATAATAGGAAGATAATGATAGTAATAATGATAAAATCACAGTTCTGATAACAATGGTGATAGTGCTGAAAATGATACCAATAACAATAACCTATGTAATAATACAATAATAATGTTTATATTATCATCATAATAATTATTATTACATTTATCATTGTTATTGTGGCGTATCAAAATAATTAGTTTGGCCAGGGCCGCCTTAAGCAAATAAAGTAAATGATTTTAATCCCTGGCATAAGCCCCATGAGGTGGTAGCGTCGTTAGAGGAGCTAATTTTGGCGAGGGTTTGTGCCAGCATTACCCCCTTCGTCGCACAATAAAAACGCAACACAACGAAGTAATAAATACTAAAGTTAAAACCATCTTTTAGAATTACGTTAAAAATTAATTAAAATATAATAAGCTAAAATAATAGTAGAATGAAAACTCACATTAAAGATCAATGTTAAATTCATAAGTCTTGAAATAAGAAAGGCACTCGCAACTATTAATGATTATTATCATATAAAAGTATGATCACATCCAGCTCCTATACACAAGTGAAAGATGCCTCAGACTTAACTTTCTCTTTTGTAGCTTCCGTGGGCGTCGAGCCGGTTTCACTCAGAAAACTAAAAAAGAAAAAAAAAAGACACCATATCTCTGCTGCGGTCTCTGCCGAACTGTTCATTATTCGCGGTCATTGGGGGTGATGGGGTGACGTAATTATGTACAGGTTTACAAACTGATAAAATAAAAACATATTGATAAATTGACAAATAATAGATAATTTAGTTAAAATGATAAAAATGTAAAACAATCACAATAATGAGCTCAAGTAAAATATATAAAAATAATGTTTGTAAAAGTGGTCATCCTAATCACTAAAACATTTATATGATTTATTTAGAATTCAATAAAACAAGGAAACTAATAGGTAATTAAACTAGGCATACCGACAAAGAACTGCATTTAAAAAGTAAAAAGGTAAGCTAATCAAAGTTAAACGAGAACCAAATAAAATCTACCAAAACGGGTAAACTAAAACGAACAGAAAAACACGAAAATGAAAGATAAAAACTGATAATGATAAGAGTAAAAGGATGGAAACCGGCAGGTGGAAAAATACTGTACAGATTGCCCGACCAGGGAAGCGCGCTGGCGAGGATGCTCGCCGTCGCAAGACAGTCGCGCGTGGGGACTAGCGTGTTCATCTTTATTAATGATATGAATTACTGTGATGAAATAATAAATCAGTGTTGATAGATGTATGAATGGTTGCTGTTGTTGGGTAATTCGATATATATTTTTTTCAATCTAAGCACTGTCGGGAAAATCAGAATATATTCGGCAAACATATGTAATATGTTGAGTGGTGATTCTTTAATAAGGAGCGGAAAGGTGGCAAAAGCATGTTGTAGATGCCGATTTTTTTTTTAAACATATATCATGCTCTCTTTCGTGTCCTTTCCAAACCATTGTACTCATGACATTTGATGCCTAGCACATTCATTTCTTCTAGCTATCAACCATGCTGTAGTTTGGGCGGTCTGTCCAGAAGGAATGTAGACGGGCGGCGGTTGTCTTTATTTTTATGAAGTAAAAGTCACCGCATAATAGCTCAGGCGCTCGGTCGTTCCTTCACTGTCTCCGTTAATTGTAATGTTGTGGGTTAGAACCATTTCCCTTAATATCTGAAATGTGACATCACCACCACTATGCGGCTTAATAATTGGTGAAATTTATGAAAATTAACTACATCAACATAGTACACAACTAATAGACATACATAGTGTATGTGTATTGTGTATGTAGTATATGTATATGTGCGAAAGTGAAAGAAGAGTATTATAAGTTATATTTTATACCTAGTTCTACGAATTTACACCTGTGGCCACAAAATTGATTGCATGCGGGTGTGAATATACGCAAAAATATATATGTGTGTGTACATTGTGTATGAATGTATGTATACATATACATGTATATAAATGTATATATGAACATATGTATAAACACACACACAAACAGAAACAGTAACGTGTACTCAAAGATGAAAAAGGGAAACAGCCACAGTAAGAAATGAAACTAAATCGTAACCATTTCGGTTTATTGTTCGTCTGAAGAGGAACTCTTGAAGAGTTCGAAACATTACGATTTAGTTTTATTACTTACTGTGGTTGTTTTCCTTTCCATATATATATACATATGTATATATTTAAGTACTTATTTCTCTATGTGTATACATATAGATGTATGATACTTTTCATTCACTTTCATATAGATGAAACCTTGGAATCGCTCATCTTCGTAATGCGTGGGCGTGGCCAAAGTATACCTGGAGTATATAAGCTCGTATATAAGCCAGTAGAAGCGTTTCTCGTATCTATCTGCTCGTGTCACCATGGCTCTTACGTTGGTAGGTTGTAACAATATTGCCACCTAAAGCTGTTTTCGCTGTACTATCCGAAAAATTATTTTTTACGAAATGTTTATTTTATCTTAATGTTAATCTTTGCTTTCCAGTCGTTCGTTCTGGTTTGCGCCGGAGTCGTCCTTGGCTCTGTCCATCCTCCAGCATATGGCCATCACCCGCAGCCCACTTACGGTCATCATGCACCTGCTTACGGCCGCCAGCATACCTATGAGCACGGTTACTGCGACCCAACTGTTGCCCCCGCATGTGCTGCCAACTCCACTCTGTCCTACTGCTTGGAAGATACTGAGTATCCCGAGTACGAGATCAAGGCTGCCATCACTGCCGATCACCTGTTCGCCAAGAAGTACGCTGACGTCGCTGACCAGTCTGCTGATGACCTGGTAGACATGGTTAGCAAGGACCAGGAGGAGGCCTTCGACTACTCTTACTACACTGGAGCCTCCACTGGGGACTCTCCCTACGATGCCACCCACTGGGCTGGTCCTGAGGGTTACATCTGTCCCTCCGAAGTGGTGTATGCAATGCCCAAACGTGCCCAGAATGTGGACGGCAAGTGGCGCGTCATTGTCAATGACGTTCACTATTACAGCCAGACTGCCCGCCTCGAGACTTGTCTGTTCCCAGAGTCTGCTTGCCGCGCTCTTGCTCCTTGCTACCAGAGCCACTGCACCCAGAAGTCAGTGTACCACCGACTTCTTTCCTACGACCCATGTGACCCCTACAAGGGCCTGTTCATCGACATCTACAAGATGCCATCTGCCTGCTCCTGCCACCTTCCTGCCTAAGACGCATCACAACACTCCTCAACGCCAATGGACCATCGAAAATCCCTATTACCTCTTACGTGAATGCAGAAGCGTTTTCTTCAATACCGCTAGTCATGCCACGAATCGCCGGGACGCTCCCAACGCTACTCTCTCCCCTTTTTCAATTTCATATTTACTTCACCCATGGAGGAGGTAGATGCGAGAAATCCATAGTTAATATTTTTACTAAATAAAAAATTGTTGAGCTTATTACATGCTTTCCAACTCCTTGGCACAAAAGTTATCCATATAAAAAGAACTAAGGATTCAGCATTCGTTACATTTCCTAATTCCAGATTCGCCACCCAGTGAAGGTGACGATCATACTAATAATGATTATTAGAATACCAAAACAATGAAAATGATAGTTGTAAAAACAACAGTAAAAAAATAACAATGATTATAACACTAATGACACTGTTGATAACCATAACAGTGATGATGGAGATAATGATACCAAAAATGATATATTGTAAAGGTAACGACAAAGATAAAATTATGGTGACAACACTATCAGGAAAATTATATGAATTAGACTAATACTACAACGGATACGAGCAGTAATGGTAATAAAAAAAATAAAAATGATAATAAGAATAATGACGATTATAACATAATAATAATGATAATAATAATAATAATAAAAATGAGGTAAAAAATAAAAATAATAAAGACAACAATGATAATGCGTGTTAAAAATGATAGTGGAGATAAGGATGATAATGATAATAGTAAGAACATTATGATAATGATTTTGATAACAATATTGATAATAATGAGGACATTACTGATAAGTGAAAATATAGTAATAAAAATAATAATGATAATAATACTAATACTAATACTAATACTACTACTAATAATAATGATAATAATGATAATGTTAAGATTGAGTTCTTGCTTTGTTTTTGCCGTTTATGGGAATTTTGAGCATAAGTAAAAGCCTTTATAAATGAAATTGATTTATTATTATTATTATCATTATCATTATCATTATCATTATCATTATCATTATCATTATCATTATCATTATCATTATCATTATCATTATCATTATCATTATCATTATTATTAAAATTTTGGGCGTATAGGAATAATGATAATGCTGAGGGGTACAGAAACCTCGCCTTATCTTGTCAGTGTTAGGTCTGCCCTCGTATGTGCAGTGTGGAACGTGTGGAGCTCATCACCCCTCTGCCGTCACCTTTTTCGCCACCTCACCATCCTGCCGCGCAACTTGGCCTCCTTTGCCATGACTTCACACTTGTTCACCATGCAAACACGCTTGCTCTACCCACATACCCTTCACCATTTGAACACTGAAGTTTACCATTATACTGCATATGGTATATTACGTTTTATACTACGTTTTTTTAGTATTTGTTACTTGTATAGTTTGAAAAACTATACAAGTAACAAATATATATACAGCTATATATAATAAGCCTACTTATTATAGTTTATCGTATATTGCCAATACATGGTAGAAAATAACAACAACAATAATAATAGTAATATCAACGATACTGATAATAAAAATATTGTTACTGCTTATAATTATAACACTAAATAATGATGATGATATTAGTAAAAATAGTGATAATAATAATAGTAATATTAAAAGCAATAGTAATAGTAATAGTAATAATAACAACAATAATAATAACAAGAATAATATATAATCACAATTATGATAACAATAATGACAACAATAACAATAATGATAAATAAAATGATGGCAATAATATGGTTAGTGGTAGCACAGCAATAATAGTAACAGAATAAAGAACAACCCTTTTTGTTAATTATAATATATAGCAAAAATAAATATAATGATACCCATATCAGTTGAAATGATGATAATATTGGTTGAAAAAATGATGATAATAAATGAAGCCATAGCATTAGTAATCACAATAATAGTAAACATAAGGCCACGCACATATACCCACACACACACACATACATATATGTATATATATATGTACAGTTAAATATAGGCTACATATATGCATTGTATATACATATATACATAATACGCTTTAATATATATATATATATATATATATATATATATATATACACACATATACATATATAAAATATATATATATATATATATATATATATATATATATATATATATATTACACATATAAATAGATTAATAAATAAGTAGGTAAATGGATAAATATGTATGGACACACACACACACACACACACACACACACACACATACATATATATGTATATATATATATATATATATATATATATATATATATATATATTATATATATATATATATATACATATAAATATAGTATATATATGCATATATATAAGTGATGAATATGTAGATGCATATATATATATAAATACACATACACACACACACACACACACACACACACACACACACACACACACATATATATATATATATATATATATATATATTTTATATATAATATATATATATACATATATATATATATATATATATATATATATATATATATATATATATATATATGTGTGTGTGTGTGTGTGTGTGTGTGTGTGGTGTGTGTGTGTGTGTGTGTGTATGTGTATGCTTTCATATACAGTTATGTGTGCATATATGATATAATTTAGGTGTATGTACGTATGACTGCGTGTATATATGCAAATGTTTATTGTACGAATGTTACATATACAGCAAAAACAAACTGCAAACAATGACATGTACTTATGGAACCCATGGTTGAAGGCTGAATTTCTTTCGCCTTTCGAAAACACTATCGGGGTGTATGCGTGGGGGGGGGGGGGCAATGTTCCCTACATAAAGGAAGTCCTTCATCATGGTCACTACAGTTCGAACGTGACGAGAGCTGAGGGTACAATCATGGCTTTACGATACTTGGTGAGTTCTTGTTATCTTCTGTCTAGGGAAAAAATCTATTGAGGATGGTGCAGTTCGTCATCTTGACAGGAAAAACAGTACACACATACATGTATATATGTGCAAATTATATATATATATATATATATATATATATATATATATATATATATATGCATGTTCATTTGAATAGTTATTGATCTGTCACATTCGTTTACATATATTTTTGTGTATGCATATGTATATATACATATGATATATATACAAATATATATGCATACATATATTTGCATGTATATACATATTTACTTATATGTATAAATTTATATACATATATGCACACAAATGCCAGTAACAATGCTTATACACACACACATATATATTATTTCCATGAGCCTGTGTGCATGAATGTATATATAACTATCTTTGTAAATATAAAACAAATGCATCTTCTTATTTATCTAGCTATCCATGTATTTAATTATATATATAAACTTGCATATGCACACATATACATATGCGCATGTAAATGTGGACGTGTGTATAAGTACACACACGAAATACCACATATAACGGATACTAGATTCATCAATATCCACACTTACCATATTCTATGTTGCAGGTTTCGTTGTCTTTGGTAGTCGCAGTTCTGGCCGACCAAACCTCACACGTCAGCCATCACAGTTCCTCTCACCACGCACGCCCTTCATACCACCATCAACCTACCTACCACACACAGCCCGCATATCATCCACAACCTTCCTACCACCCTGCTCCTGCTTATCACCCACAGCCTTCCCATGAGCATGAACACGAGCCTGCTGTGCCAGAATGTGCTGCCAACACAACCAAATCATGGTGCCTACAAGACGACCATTATCCCACTTACGAGATCAAACACGCAGCTGAGTATCATTACGAGAAGCTCCTCTCCCTCTATGCTGACGTAGCTGAACTCAACACCGAGCTGTCTGTGGACCGGCCAAATACCCTGGATGAGGAAACTTACTTGTGTCCATCAGAGACCGCTTACATCAGGCCCCTTCGTGCCCAGAACACCGAGGGAAAGTGGCGTGTCATTGTAAACAATATCGATGTCCATTATCAGACTCTCACTCAGACTACACGTATCGAAGAGTGTCTCACTTCCGCCGATGCATGTCCTCTGGTGCCTGACTGCTACGAGTCCAAGTGTCTGCAGAAGTCCATCTACCACCGCTTCCTTGTCTACGACCCCTATGATCAGTACTTCCCCTTGCCATGAGACATTCAAGCTCCCGCCAGCTGTGCTTGTCTGTTGGGTGCCTACACCATCGATCATTAGTCACCAAACAACTGATCTCAAGCCATATTGGGGGAGGAGGGGGGTGAACTTAACAGAAATTCAATATTTTATCATTCTTAGTGCCCTGGGAAGAAGGCATTTATCTGGTCTATGGAACGTCGTGAAGTACGTGAAGAAAGCAGTTTTCTAGCCATTTATTGGTTATATCTAAAAAAAGAAAAGAAAAGAAAAATAAAGAACTGAATACAAATGACATCTTTTTGTAAGACATGAAAATAAATATAATTTTATGTATTAGATATTTACATATTTTCCTTTTGATATTTCTAAGTTATATATTTTTGCGTGTCTGTATATAAATATATGTATATATGTGTATGTGTGTATATGTATATATACGTATATACATACATAAACACAAAAACACACACATATGTATATGGTTATATATGCACATACATATTCTTATATCAGTATATTTTATAAATACAGTATATATATGAATGTACACACACACACACACACACACACACACAACACACACATATATATATATATATATATATATATATATATATATATATATATATTTACAGATGTACACACCACACACACACACACACACGCATGTATATATATGTATATATATATATATATATATATATATATATAGTATAATAGATAGTATATATATATATATATCTATATATATTATATATATATATATATATTTTTATATATATATATATATATATAGATACTATTTATATAATATTATATATGATATTAAAATATATATATATATATATATATATATATATATATTAATATATATATTATATATTATATATATATATTTTATATATGATATTATATATATATATATATATATATATATATATTCGTATATCTATATTCATATATATTAATATTCATATTAATGGGTGGGTGCTTCATGCGCAAGGTGATGTGAAGCGATGGTGTGGTAGCCAAGATAGCGTTAAGTGCTTGCATGCCTTCTCGCTTGCAGCTGCCACCACTTGCTAGCCTAGTGCGAAAAAGGGAGCAGCTCTGTATAAGCCTCCCCTTCCAGTTCACAGCCTCTCCGTCATCGACCCCACTAACGGATGCCGCCTTACCGCGGTGGGGGTGCTTGAGGTCCCAATGATCTGGTGAGCCGGACCAGAGGGCTACCCATACTGGAGGGGTCACCAGTGAGGGATGAGACAAAATGGCTTCCTGGTGCACCAAGGCCTATGAGAGGGGATGGTGCACCCACCCCTGGTTCATTCCATCTTGGACCAGGGAGAACTCTCCCACGTGTGTTTGCCGTGCGTGGCATCCCGTATTACCAGGAGACAGGAGTCCTGGAGGTTGAGAGATGCTGCACGCTGCGCCCTGCAGCTAGCGACACACCTCTTTGGTCCTTTATTCTGGTTAGATGGGTGGCTTGATCAAGGCCTGGTCAAGTCAATCGGCTGGTCAAATATGGCTATGGTCAAGCAGGCACTGTTTAGTCGGTAGCGCATAGGTCCCGCGACTGCTTTCAGTACTGTAATAGTAGCTGCGTATATTTCCTCATTACCCCTGTGGATGTTGGGAGATTTTGAGCCCAACTATAGCTTCCCCTCATTGGACTCCATGGTGGGTTGGGGGGGGGGTGAGGAAATGAAGAATTCTATTTTGTATGAGTACTACAAATTTACAAAGATCTAGCTCACTCCCTGACGACCTATGCAATCCACCGACTATTCCCTCTGGAACATCACATGTCACTTTGGAACCTTTCTAGCTTCTAAAGGGCAAGAATGGGAATCGTAATGGTTCCTGGGCTCCCAAACCAGGTAAGAAGGGGAAAAGTCCTCCTCAGTCCACAAAGGAAATCTTACCTGGTAAATATGAGAGTATTTCATATGGTAAGTACCTAGTAGTAAAGACCATTGATGGTGTATCAATCATGGATCTTGATATTTTTGAAGTACATTGGAAAATAGTTGAGGTATGTCAAGTGATCCTCGCATCACCCCACAGTGAGATGGTAGCCTAATAGTTGAGGTTTCGTCACCAGACGAGAGTGACCGTCTGTGTGCGATATGCAACATCCCTGGGGCTCAAGTTTCATGTTCTCACAAAACCCTCAATCAGTGTAAGGCAATTGTCTTTTCCCGAGATCTGATGAGGTATTCTGAGGAAAAACTGTTAGAGGAACTAGAGAATTTTAATGTAGTGGCAGTAAAATGTTTTAAGAAGTTGATGGTTTGGAACAGTCAACACCAGCTCTCCTTCTAACTTTTAACATGTTAGTCCTTCCAGAATCAGTTAAGTTGGCATGGTACCACCTCAAGGTAAAGCCATATGTGCCCAACCCTATGCGGTGCTTCCACTGCCAGGGTTATGGGCATGGAGCCAACTCTTGCCGTTTTAAGGAAAATGGACAACCAAGAGTATGTGTAAAGTGTGGTACAACAGGTCATCAAGGAGATGACAACTGTCCAGGTCCAATATGCTGTTACCACTGCAAAGAAGCTCATAAAGCTTCTTCAAAGCAATGTAAAAGGTACAAATTTGAAAAAGAAGTATTGATAATAAGGAGCAAGGAGAGAGTGTCCGTGTGCTGTTTGCACAGCCAGGTAAATCCTTAGCTTCGGTTCTAGCCCATCCTCCTTCCCACCAACCCTTGCCCTCCGGTGCTTCTTACACCACACACTCTGCCACTTCCTTTAAACCCCAGTCCCCAATTGCTGAAACTGCCTCTGGTGAATTCCACCAGAAACGGAGTAAGAGTGAGGGGTCTATTGAGGAGACTCCTACCAAAGTAAGGTCTTTGGAGCCATCAGGCAAGGCTCCAGAGGCCTCAACGGTGACAGCCCCATCTGCCACCACATCCACAGGGGCCTCCGATGCTAGGCAGAATACCCCTGAAGCAAAGCTAGCTAAATCCATGGCAGAGATCTCCTCTGGAGCATCTTACAGTGCCCGATTCTCCACTCTTCGGGCTGAGCAGGAACGACACCCAGTGTCATTCTTCAGTAAGACTGCAGTAGAACTTCCATACAACTTGCCATTTTTGCGCAAGGAGATGCACTCTGCTTTGCAGCTCTGCCATAAGACTGCCCCAGGAAGTGACGATATTCCATACCAAATGATATCTCACTTACCAGAGAGCTCCCAGAAGTTCCTGTTGGACCTATTCAATAGGATCTATAGGGAGGGTACAGTGCCATCCACATGGAAAGAGGCTATAATCATTCCTGTCCCTAAACCTGGTAAGGATGCTTCCACATCAAGAAATTACAGGCCAATTTCTCTCACCAGCTGCATCTGCAAGCTGATGGAGAAAATGGTAAATTTCAGGTTGACATGGCTGCTAGAAAAGGAAAACATGCTAACCCTATATCAATATGGGTTTAGAAGATTGAGATCGACCACAGATGCACTCGTAAGGATGGAAACTGCTATACAGAATTCCTTTGCACAGCGACGTCAGATGTTAGCAGTCTTCTTTGACCTTGAAAAGGCTTATGATACTACTTGGAAGCATGGCATACTCTTGAAGCTGTATGACCTTGGTTTAAGAGGAGCATTACCTACCTTCATACAAAGCTTCCTTGCTAACAGGAAGTTTAGAGTTCGAGTGGGAAACAGTTTCTCTAACCTGGAAGATCAGCTGGAAGAGGTCGCACAAGGGAGTGTCTTAAGTGTGACCCTATTTGCCATTGCTATAAATGACATTGTAAAGGTTGTTCCAAGTGCTGTCTCATGTAATCTGTATGTGGATGACTTTACACTGTACTGCTCAAGAGGAAGCTTACAGGATGTGCAAGGACACATGCAGGCTGCAATAAATCTGGTTGTACAGTGGGCAACATATCATGGGTTCAAATGTTCCCCAAGTAAGACCATGGCCATACATTTCCACAAACGAGGAAAATTCCATCCTTCTCTCTATTTAGGAGCAAACCAACTGCAGTTTGTCCAAGAGGTGAAGTACTTGGGTTTAATTTTTGACCCAAGACTTACATGGGGGCCTCACATCAAACAGTTAAAAGTGAAGGCTACAAAAGCACTTCGTATTTTGCGGGTTCTTTCACATCTATCTTGGGGTGCAGACCGCACAACGCTTCTGCGGCTTTACCGATCACTTATTCGTAGTAAACTTGACTATGAATGTGAGGCTTATTCATCTGCAACTCTCACTGTCCTCCAGATGTTGGACTCAGTTCATAATGAAGCTCTCAGAATCTGTACTGGGGCTTTCAGGTTTTCACCTGTGGAGTCCCTGTATGCTGAGAGTGGAGAACCACTTCTTTCATTACACCGGGACTACATGAACCTGATTTACTACACAAGACTACAAAGGATTCCAGGATCTCCTACATCCAGATTGGTTTTCAACCCCCTTGAGGATAGCCAATCCTATGGTAGGAGAATGAGGAATCTTGTGGAAGATCTAAATTTAAGTCTCACTAAGGTTCTGGCTGTTGGAATTCCCCAATTCCCCCCTTGGACTAATCAAGTCGAGCTGGATTTGGTCAGAATTGGGAAAGGGGAGAGATCCGAAGCAGAAGTCAGAGAGAGATTTCTTCAGCACATTTGTAAGTACGAAGGATCAGATGCAATATATACAGATGGTTCGAAATCTGAACATGGTGTGGGCTTTACAGCTGAACAGAAGGAAGACTGCATCTAGCAGTCTTTCTCTAGCAGCCTCGATCTTCACTGCAGAGTTACATTCCATCCTTGCAGCAGTTAAGATGAATAGAGATCTTACAAACCATTCTATTGTGATATATTGCAACTCTCTTAGTGCTCTGTGAGCAATCAAGAGCTTAAGCTCATCACATCCAGTAGTGAGGGAGGTTCAAGATTGGCTTGCACTGATGTCAACATGTAAAAAGATAACTGTGTTGGGTGCCAGCACATGTTGGTATCAGTGGGAATAAGCGAGCTGATCAGAAGGCCAAGGCAGCTGCCACTCAGCCTTGTGATGCTCGTTTTCCACACAGCGACTTGAAACCCAGCATCAGGAGTTGTCTTCGTGATAAATGGAAGGAACAATGGAGGCATACCTCCAGAAACAAACTGCGAGAGATTAGAGATGACCTTGGCAGTTGGGTGACTAGCATCTATCACAACCGAAAAGTGGAAGTTGCATTAAGAAGACTAAGGATCAGGCACACAAGACTGACTCATGGGCCAATGATCGCTAAAAGTCAAGCACTTTGTGAGGGATGCGAAGAGCCATGAACCATCACACATGTAGTGGAAAGATGTGCAACATTCTCAGACCAAAGACTATGTACTTGTCTCCCCCATATACACTGAAAAATGTATTGGGGGAGGATTGTGATATAGAGAGACTTATTAGTTTCCTTAGGGTGACAAGTATTTTCAATAAAATCTAATCATGCATAATGTTTATGCAATAATTTTATACACTTAGTGCATAATATTTATGCTTTGATTTTAAACATATTTAATGTTATTTGTAAGATTTGATAGATTTTTAAAGTTTTAAACATTTTGGTATTTCTATTTAACCGCTAATGACCTTAGCTGCTGACGTGGCAGATAATTTTAAATAATCAATCAATCAATCGGTAGTTGAAGTAACATCGGTTGACGAGTGTATTATGGCACTGAGACTGAAGCATGCTTTTGGCTTCATGTCTTTTATTGCTGTATACGCTCCTACTGACGTTTGCAAACACAATGTGAAAGAGGCATTCTACTCCAAACACATCCATGGCAGACAATTACCCCCGGTGATATATTCATATTGTCGGCCACCATGGCTCAGGAGCTTATCTCAGCAGGGAGAACAGCCTCCTTCTCCAGGGCTTTGCTAGGTCCCAGAGAATGAGGATCTCTAGCTCCTGGTATGAGCACTCCAACCCAATCGCTGGAAATGGTATAGCAATACAGGTACAGTGGCCAAGGAGATTGACCACATCCTTGTTAGCATGTGAGTGAGTTTACTGGAGTGCCGAGTTTTGTGGCACTGACCATAGGCTGGTTGTGGCTACCCTACGGGTCCATTTCAAAACTCCCCATTCCTCCAGCGGCTTCTCTAAGGTGTTTCACTTGGACAGTGAGGGAGGAGTGTCTCTGCTCGATTCACAGAACTTGATAACCTGGTGGGCCCAGGTGCTCTGTGGGAGCAATGTAGGAGTCCATTGTTGCATGTCCGAGGGCAAGGCAGAATTCCATCTCCCTGGAGACCTTGGAGACAACTGATGCATGTCACATGGCTCGGCTGAATGGCAATCAGGACTTGCATTTCTCTTTGGTGCATAGGGCTTGGACACTGCTGAGAAGAGACAAGGAATAGTTCATCAGGAATATTGCTGAGGAGATTGACCTTCGCCCTGCCTACCAAAGCCCTGAGAAAGCCGAATTCTAAACCCTCCTCACAGATGACAGCAGTCCGCTCAGTGGATGGACAGATCATCTCAGATCATGTTGGGATTCGTGAACGTTGGGCCGAGTATTTTGAGCAGTTGTACCAGGTAGACCCTCCAACAGTTAGCTTGGATGCAAGTGGTATCATAATACCTGTGCAGGACCCACCCATCAGTGAGGAAGCTCCTACCCTAACAGAGGTTAGGATGGCGATTTCCAAGCCGGTGTGGGAAAGCCGCAGGTATATGTGATATCCCTGCTTAACTTCTAAAGGCTGTGGACGAACCTACATCTCGGGGCTCATATGCAGTCTTAACTGCCATCCAGCAGTCTGGTATCATTCGCCCTGACCTGTAGAGGGGCGTGGTCATCCCTCTCAGGAGGGAAAAGGGATCATTGGGACTGTAGTAACTATACTGCTCAGTATACCAGGCAAACTTTTCACCCACATTCTTCTGAAACGGATCCACGACCACTTACTAAGGCACCAGAGACTGGAGCAGTCTGGATTCACTCCTGTAAAGTCCACAATAGACTGTATATTAGTGCTTCAAGTAACTGTGGAATGCCATCATGAGTTTGGTCGTGGGTTGCTTGCAGCCTACATCGACCTCAAGAAGGTGTTTGACTCGGTGCATCGAGAATCCTGAGACTCAAGGGAATTCTGACACAGATTATTGGCCTAATAGCAAACCTAGATGCCAGTACTGAAAGTGCTGTAAAGTGTGGTGGGGGCCTGTCAAACCTTTTCCCTGTTAATTCAGGGGTGAGGCAAGGTTGTATCCTTGCACCAACACTTTTCAACATCTGCATAGACTGGATAATGGGCAGAGCTACTACCCAAAGTCAGTGTGGAGCATCTCTGGGCAATATCATGGCCTCAGACCTTGACTTTGCTATCCTATCTGAGTCCTTGGAGTCACTGGTGGTGGCTCTTGATGCATTTAGCATTGAGGCGAAGCCCTTAGGCCTAGAGGTCTCCTGGACTAAGACCAAGATTCAGGACTTTGGAAGCCTGTTAGGGGAACCCGTTCAGTCGATCCATACTTGCGGTGAGGACGTTGAAGTCACAGAGAGCTTTGCATACCTTGGTAGCATAGTCCATATCTCTGGGCTGTCAGACCAAGAAGTCAGCAGACGGATTGGTCTAGCAACAGGAACTAAACTAAATTAACAAGAGCATTTAGAGATATTGGTACCTATGCAAGAGGACCAAGCTAGTGTCTTCAAGGCCTTGATACTGCCAGTTTTGCTCTATGGAAGCGAAACTTGCATGCTATCTAGTGCCTTGGAGTGTCGTCTTGATGCCTTTTGTAACAAGTCTCTTTGCCGGATCATGGGATACAGTTGGCAGGACCATATGTCCAACCGACGGCTACACCATGAAACTGGCATGGGACCAGTTACTTGCATAATCCGGGATCGCCAACTCAGGCTATATGGGCACTTAGCTCGCTTCCCTGTGGATGACGCTGCCCATCAGGTTGTACCTTTGCAAGATCATCCTGGGTGGAGGAGGCCCGTGGGACAACCCAGGAGGTCATGGCTTGGGCAGCTCGACGATACCTAACGAGGGCCTGCCTGGAGACTCGCCATGAGGGTCCCTCGTGGCTGGAAGCGAAGGGTGGATGCGGCAATGCGCCCCCGTCGGCGTTAACTCCTTGATGCTGATATATATTCACGCATACATACAAATGCATAAATGCATATTTATGTATGTGTGCATGTATGTAGGCATACACTATATAAATGTAAATCCATGGAGCCATGACAGTAGACACAGTCCATAGCAGTGATGTTGAAAACCAATAATGTAAAAGAACATGATGATAATGTAATAATACATAATAATCCTTATGACATTTATAATTACAGTAATAATAATGATAATATGTCAGTAATAACAGTAGTAACATAATGATAGTAATAATGATAATAATAATAACAATGGTGATAGTGCTGAAAATGATACTCCTGTTATTACCAGTAACAATAACTTATGTAATAATATTTACAACAATAATGCTTATATTATCATATTTATCATTATTACAGTTATCATTGTTACAATGATCATCTTTATTAGTGATATCAATAATTGCGATAAAATGATTAATCAGTGCTGATAGATGTAAAACAGACTGTTGCTACTGAATAATTCTATCTATATATATATATATTCAATCTAAGCACTGTCGAGAAAACCGGAATATTTCGGCAAACATATGTAATATGTTGAGTGGTGATTCTTTAATAAGAAGCATTGTGATGGCGTGTCAAGAGGAAAATGGGAAAGAGTATCATGTAGATGCCGATTTTTTTTTCATACATATATATTTTTTTCTCTCTTCCTCATCAACGGAATCACATAAGCGACTGGCATGTTCCCTTTCGTGTCCTTTCCAAATCTTTGTCCTCATGACCTTTGATGTCAGGCACATTTATTTATTCTATTAACCATTCTGAAGTTTGGGCGATCTGTCTTGTAGGAATGTAGACTACTGGCATAGCGACAGGCGGCGGCTGTCTTTGGCTTTATGAAGAAAAGGTACCGCGTAATAGCTCGATTACCCTTACGAGTATGGCGAAATAGCCCGCTTATTCTTGGGAGCACGGCGACCATGAGGGTTGACGAGGCCCAGGCGCTCGGTCGTGCCTTCAATAGTAATGTGGGCTAGAACCATTTCGCTTAATAGCTGAAATGTAACTTCACAACTACTGTGCGGACTTAATACTCGGTGAAATTTATGAAAATAAATTAAACCAACATAGCACATGACTAATAGACATACATACACATACATACATACATATGTATGTGATTGTGAATGTAGTATATGTATATGTGTGACAGTGAATGAAGAGTATTATAAGTTTAATTTTATACCTAGTTCTGCGAATTTACACCTGTGCCCACAGGATTGATTGCATGCGGAAATGTGCATGTGCGCCAACATATATATGTATGTATGTACATTATGTGTGAATGCATGTATGCATATATACGTATATAAATGTATATATGAACATATGTGTATATATACATATGTATATATTTACGTACTTATTTCTCTGTGTATACATAGATGTAGATGTATGATACTTTTTATTCACTTTCATAGAGATGAAACCTTGGAATCGCTCATCTTCGTAATGCGTGGGCGTGGCCAAAGTATACCTGGAGTATATAAGCTCGACAATAACGGATGGGGGCCAGTAGAAGCGTTTCTCGTATCTATCTGCTCGTGTCACCATGGCTCTTACGTTGGTAGGTTGTAACAATACTACCACCTAAAGCTGTCTTCGCTGTACTATCCGAAAAATATTTTTTTTACGAAATGTTTATTTTATTTTAATGTTAATCTTTGCTTTCCAGTCGATCGTTCTGGTATGCGCCGGAGTCGTCCTTGGCTCTGTCCATCCTCCAGCATATGGCCATCACCCACAGCCCGCTTACGGTCATCATGCGCCTGCATACGGTCATCATGCACCTGCTTACGGCCACCAGCATACCTATGAGCACGGTTACTGCGACCCAACTGTTGCCCCAGCATGCGCTGCCAACTCCACTCTCTCCTACTGCTTGGAAGATACTGAGTATCCCGAGTACGAGATCAAGGCTGCCATCACTGCCGATCACCTGTTCGCCAAGAAGTACGCTGACGTCGCCGACCAATCTGCTGATGATCTGGTAGACATGGTTAGCAAGGACCAGGAGGAGGCCTTTGACTACTCTTACTACACTGGAGCCTCCACTGGGGACTCTCCCTACGATGCCACCCACTGGGGTGGTCCTGAGGGTTACATCTGTCCCTCCGAAGTGGTGTATGCCATGCCCAAACGTGCCCAGAATGTGGACGGCAAGTGGCGTGTCATTGTCAACGACGTTCACTATTACAGTCAGACTGCCCGCCTCGAGACTTGTCTGTTTCCCAGAGTCTGCTTGTCGCGCTCTTGCTCCTTGCTACCAGAGCCACTGCACCCAGAAGTCAGTGTACCACCGACTTCTTTCCTACGACCCATGTGATCCCTACAAGGGCCTTTTCATCGACATCTACAAGATGCCATCTGCCTGCTCCTGCCACCTTCCCGCCTAACACGCCATCACAACACACCTCAACGCCAATGAACCACCGAAAATCCTTATTACCTCTTACGTGACTGCAGAACTGTTTTCTTCAATACTACTAGTCATGCCACGAACCGCCGGGACGCTCCCAACGCAAATTTCTTCTCTACTTCACCCATGAAGGAGGTAGATGCAAAAATCCATAATGACATTTCTAATAAATAATTGTTGAGCTTATTACATGCTTCGCAACTCCTTGGCACAAAAGTTTCCATATAAAAAACTAAAGATTCAGCATTCGTAACATTTCGAAGGGCAAAAGTGAGAAGGTCTCCCTTGCTAATTCCTGATTCGCCACCCAGCGAAGGTGATGATCATAGTGATGATTTAAAAAATAAAATACCAAAACAATGAAAATGATAGCTGTAAAAACAACAGTAAAACCATAACAACAATGGTTATAACATTAATAATGACATTGATGATAACCACAACAGTGATGATGGAGGCAATGATGCCAAAAATGATATATTGTAAAGGTAACGATAAAGATAAAATTATGGTGACAACACTATCAGGAAAATTATATGAATTAGAGTAATACTACAGCTGTAACGAGTATTAATGGTAATCAAAAAATGAGAATGATAATAAGTATAATGATGATTATAACATAATAATAATGATAGTAATAATGAAAACAAAGGCAAAAAATAAAACTGGTAAAGACAATGATAATGCCAGTATTAAAAATGATAGTAGGGATAAGGAGATAATACATAAGACATTAAATAATGATTGATAACATATAATGATGAACATACGATAAGTGAAATATGATAAACAAATAATGATTAAAATAATAATAAATAATATAATAAGAAAATTAATAATGATAATAATAATAATAATAATGATGATGTTAAGATTGAGTTCTTGCTTTGTTTTTGCTGTTTATGGGAATTTTGAGCATAAGTAAAAGCCTTTATATATGAAATTGATTTTATTATTATTATTATTATTATTATTATTATTATTATATTATTATTATTATTATTATTATTATTTTTATGATTTAAATGTTTTGGGCGTATAGGAATAATGCAAATGCTGATCGGGTACAGAAACCTCGCCTTATCTTGTCAGTGTTAGGTCTGCCCTCGTATGTGCAGTGTGGAACGTGTGGAGCTCACCACCCCTCTGCCGTCACCTTTTTTCGCCATCTCGCCGCGCAACTTGGCCTCCTTTGCCATGACTTCACACTTGTTCACCATGCAAACACGCTTGTTTGCCCTGCCCACATACCTTTCACCATTTGAACACTGAAGTTTACCATATTGCATATGGTATATTGTTTATTATTAATTTTTCTTTAGTATTTGTTACTTGTATATTTTGAAAAAACTTACACCTACTTATTATATTTTATCGTATATTGTCAATATGTGGCAGATGATAACAAGAATGGTAATATCAACGGTACTGATAATAACAATATTGATACTGCTAATAATTATAACACTTAAATAATGATGATGATAATAGTAAAATTATAATAATAATATCAATGACAATGTAATAATAATAATAATAATAATAATGATGATAATAATATAATGATAATGATAATGATAATGATAATAATAATGATAATAATGATAATAATAATAACAACAATAATAAAAACAATATTAATAATAATAACATTAATATATAATCACAATTATGATAATAAAGACAATGATAACAATAATGATAAATAAAATGATGGCAATAATGTGGATAATAGTAATAGAGCAATAACGTAAATGACAGTGATATTCATATAAGAACAATAGTTATAGGAATAGTATTAATGAAAAACATACAATCTTTAAAAATAAACAACAACTCTTTTGTTAATAAGAATATGTAGCGATAATAGATATAATCATATTCATATGAATTGAAATGATAATAATCACTGCAAAAAAAAAAATGATGATAAATGAAGGCATAGGATTATCAATAACAGTGATAGTAAACATAAGGACACACACACATACATATATAAGTATATATATATATATATATATATATATATATATATATATATATATATATATATATATATATATATATATATATATATATATGTGTGTATATATATTATATTATATATATATAGATATATCTGCACAACCATATATATGTAAAAAGATTAATAAATAATTAGGTAAATAGATAAATATATATGCACACAACACACACACACACACACACACACACACACACACACACACACACACACACACACACACACATATATATATATATATATATATATATATTATATATATATAGCATATATATATGTATATATATATATAATCAATATATATATATATATATATATATATATATATATATATATATATATATATATATATATATATATATATACATACACATATATGTATATGTATAAATGCATATATATATATATATATATATATATATATATATATATATATATATAATATATATATATATATATATATATATATATATATATGCACACATATATGTATGTATGTGTGTGCATGTATGTGTGTGTGTTTGTGTATGGTTTCATATACAGTTATGTGTGCATATATGACACATATACAGTAAAACCAAACTGCAAACAAGGACATGCACTTCTGGAGCCCATGGCTGAAGGCTGAATTACTTTTGCCTTTCGAATATTCAATGGGGGTGTATGGGTTGGGGGGGTGAGGGAGGTAATGTTCCCTACATAAAGGAGGTCCTTCATCGTGGTCGCTACAGTTCGAACGCGACGAGAGCTGAGAGTGCAAGCATGGCTTTACGATACTTGGTGAGTTCATGTTATCATCTGCCTAAGGAAAAATCTATTGAGGATGGTGCAGTTTATCCTCTTCACGTTTGTATATACAGGGAAAACAGTACATACATATATATGTACAGTATATGTGCCAGTGATATATATATATATATATATATATATATATATATATATATATATATATATATATATATATATATATATTGTGTGTGTATGTGCATTTGAATAATTATTCATCTGTACACACCCATTAACGTGGGTGTGTACAGATGAATAATTAACGTGTATTTGTGTAAGCATATGTATATATACATAGGATATACAAGTAACAATGCTTATACACACATATATATATTTTCCCCCATGAGCCTGTGTGCGTGAATGTATACATAATTATTTTTGTAAATATAAAACAAAGATATGCATCTTAATATTTATCTAGCTATCCATGTATTTAATGATATATGTATAATTTTGCATATGCACACATATACACATGCGCGTGTAAATGTATGTATAAGTACACACACGAAATACCACATGTAACGGATACTAGGTTCATCAATATACAGAAATCTTACCATATTCTATGTTGCAGGTTTCGTTGTGTTTGGTGGTCGCAGTTCTGGCCGACCAGACCTCACACGTCAGTATCAGTCTAGACGGTGCTCCTGCTGTCAGCCATCACAGTTCCTCTCACCACGCACGCCCTTCATACCACCATCAACCTACCTACCATACACAGCCCGCCTACCATCCACAACCTTCCTACAACCCTGCTCCCGCTTATCACCCACAGCCTTCCTATAAGCATGAACACGAGCCTGCTGTGCCAGAATGTGCTGCCAACACAACCAAATCATGGTGCCTACAAGACGACCATTATCCCACCTACGAGATCAAACACGCAGCCGAATATCACTACGAGAAGCTCCTCTCCCTCTATGCTGACGTAGCTGAACTCAACACTGAGCTGTCTGTGGACCGACCAAATACCCTGGATGAGGAGACTTACTTGTGTCCATCAGAGACCGCTTACGTCAGGCCCCTTCGTGCCCAGAACACCGAGGGAAAGTGGCGTGTCATTGTAAACAATATCGATGTCCATTATCAGACTCTCACTCAAACTACACGTATCGAAGAGTGTCTCACCTCCGCTGATGCATGTCC
This sequence comes from Penaeus monodon, assembly GCF_015228065.2. Classification (NCBI taxonomy): domain Eukaryota; kingdom Metazoa; phylum Arthropoda; class Malacostraca; order Decapoda; family Penaeidae; genus Penaeus; species Penaeus monodon. Next base: position 8,695,369 of record NC_051390.1, on the reverse strand, counting down.
TCTGGTGCCTGACTGCTACGAGTCCAAGTGTCTGCAGAAGTCCATCTACCACCGCTTCCTTGTCTACGACCCCTATGATCAGTACTTCCCCTTCGCCATCGAGACATTCAAGCTTCCCGCCAGCTGTGCTTGTCTGTTGGGTGCCTATACCATCGATCATTAGTCACGAAACTCCTTATCTCGAGACACATGAAGGTTGTGAGGAACTTCACAGTACATGTACAGTATTTGAACATCCTTAAAGACATGCGGTCCTTGGAAAGACGTGAAGTACGTGAAAATCAGTCCTTTTGCTGTGATAATAAGTGATTACAAATGACATCAAAATACTCTTGTGAAACATGAAAATAAATATAATTTTATGTGTTTTACATTTCATTCTACCAATATCACGTAACACCTAATATTTGTTTAGCTTGACATCGTTTTGATTTTTAGTTAAGGAACTTACAATATCAGTTTGTTTAGGATTCATACAGTTTTCTTGTGTTTGTTTCTAAATATCCTTTAAATCTGACGGCTTACGAACAACAGCTGAATTATGCATGTGAGAAAGCGTAAGCAGGATAAAAAACATGATCTTCATTCTCATCGTCTCATTCTTACAGTGGAAGACCTTCCCCTTTATATGTACACATATAGATAGATGGATATACATACATGCAAATATATATGTGTGTACGTGGACGTATGTGTATATATATGTATATATGTAATCTTTATATACCCACGTGTGTGTTCATGCATGAAGTATACGGATCGACGCCCCCCTGAAACTAGACTTAGTTGTATCCATCTGACAGAATAACAGCATTAGTCAGGCCGCCATTCCCAAAGGCCCCACATACTTCTAACAAGGTCTACATAATGGTGTGGTTCTGACCGCGTTCTTAGGATTGCATGGATCTAGTCCTTTTCTCCTCTACACCCTTGTTCCCTCTGTGCCACTGATAAAAATCACTCTCCTTTCTCCAAAGTAATTTCTATAGCTGTCCACATCCTGGCCACTATTCCCTTTGACAAATGCAGTTCTTAAATCACGCCGCTGTTTGATCGCTTGTGTTTTTATACATTCACCCACCTTGCACAGAAACTTCTTTCGCTGCACTTTCGACTTGTGTAAACATCCTCTGATTCAAAGAGTTTGGGTTTTGCTTCTTACTTTGGCCAGCTGTCAGGGTTGGTTGACACTTAAATTACCGTCTTAAGACCATTACAAAAGTATCGGGCACCTTGGGTCTGTGTTCATCGCCGCTTGCCCTGTGGCGGTTCCTTTCTCCTTGAACTTGGTCTTGAACTTGGCGATGTAGCGGCCGTTTCTTCATTCACTCCGGCACTCGATAACTACAAATTTACACTATTAATTTACTTTAAGTATCACAAGAAAAACAACTCTATATCCCAGATAGGTGACCTGATGAAGCTATAACAAAATCACAGGTGATTTCTCTATTAATCTATGTCTTGCTATGCGGTGCTTTGAGGAACCCCCGGAGTTAGTTTCTCTTGACAACTTAAACAGCTAAATGGTGACGGAGGGTGGTTAATATAGGTTGTGAGAGATATTTGTTAGATATTTATTCGGTGAAAGTGACTGTTGTGATCGGTGACTAGTATTTGTTACGTGTTTTTTGTGTTCGTATTTACGTGTTTTATTATTGGTCTTATAAAAACGTCTTAAGCTATATTTCATATCTTTCTTAATTGTAGAAGGAAAGAGGGCTGAAAACACAATGAGATAGTGAATGAGCAATATCAATCAATGATTAAAGTTAAGCAGTAAAGTGTCGAGTGACATGCTTAACCTTAGATAAGGATTTGCCTCCACCAATAAGACTTGGAAATATCTACTTTCTTGCGCTGGAGCCTTTCCTCGGCTTGTTTCACGCTTACCGATCTTTAACCTCCCGCACCAAACTTAAAGTGTGTAAACATCCGTTGACTTAAAGTTTGGGGTTTTGCTTCTTAATTTGGTCGGCTGTCATGGTTGGTTGACACTTCAACTACCGTCTTAAATAAGACAATGTATCGGACACCTTGGGTCCATGTCCACCACCGCTTTCCCTGAGGCGGCTCCCTTCCCCTTGAACTTGGCCTTGAACTTGGCGATGAGGCGGCTGACTGTTTCTTCGTTTACTCCGGCACTCGTTAACTCCGACAAATTCATTCTATTTATTTCCTAAGTATCACAAGAAAGCCAGCTACTGTCTTGAGAAACTAAAACAAAATCACAGGGGATTTCTGTATTAGTCTATGTCTTGTTAAACTGAGCTCTGAGGAACCCCCGGAATGAGTTTTCCTTGGCAACTTAAGTGGTTTCGGAGGGTGTTTCATATGGGTTATGGGACATATTTGGTTAGATATTTATTCGGTGGGTGACTATTGTGATCGGTGACTATTTTCATCTTTGGGGATGCATTTTGCTTTTTTTTATTAACATTTTACGTGTTTTATTATTAGTCTTCACACAGTGAATGGAACGGTGAATAAGATGGTGAATGAGAAATATTAATCAATTATAGAAGTTGATAAGCAGTAAAATAAAAGGACTTGCTTTCACTAATAAGACTTGAAAATATCTAAGATTATACTGTCTTGCGTTGGAGAGTTCTCCCCGCACACGCCTCTCCTCGACTTATTTCACGCTTACCGACCTTTAACCTCTCGCCACACACACACACTCAGTGCACTTTCGTTCCATCCATACACTTGTCTTCTACACTGCCATTCTTCTCACACTAAAATTACTCTCCCATACGTTATATGGGTGCTGGAAGTCTGCGTTTCTTTTACACATTCAGCAAGATATAGTTGGAACTGTTTTGTTACATAAACACACGTGACCATGAGCCTCCCAAGCAGCTAGATCCAAAACTTATCGCTTTCTTATTGCGTGAACTGCCAAGGTTTTCAGTTCATTTCTCTCAGACAAATTATCGGATCTGTGAGAAGGATAGACTGAATTTCCGTCGCTTAAAATGGGGCTTGCCGAGTGTATGTATATGTGTGTGTCTGTTTATCTTAAATATATATGTATATCAGGACATACAGTATACATATGAATGTATGTATACATACCAGTATTTACAGTACACATATGAAATATATATATATATATATATATATATATATATATATATATATATATATATATATATATGTGTGTGTGTGTGTGTGTGTGTGTGTGTGTGTGTGTGTCTGTGTGTGTATGTATGTATGTATGTATATATATATACACATACATATACAAAGGTGTATTGATTGCTAGATAAATAGTATATATCTATCCATATCATTGTGTGGACACACACACACACACACACACACACACACACACACACACACACACACACACAATATATATATATATATATATATATATATATATATATATATATATATGTATGTATGTTATGTATTATAGATAGGTGGATGAATAGAGATATAATTAGATTATATACTTATAGTTACTGTTTAAAAGTTTGTTTACATGATTGTCTTCGTATATGTATATGTATATATTTATTCATTCATAAGTATATAAATTTATATCATATATATCTGTGTGTGTACGTGCGAGCATGTGTGTGTGTAAGTATAGATGTTTATGTATGCATATAAATATATATAAACATTTTTTTTAAATATCGCCCTCTATATATAGACATGGATATACTCTGTATTTGTGTATATATATATATATTATATTGTGTAAACATACATATATATCCATATACATATATGTATATATGTATGTCTTATATGAATATCTATCTATATATCTATCTATCTGCAATAAACATGAAATAGATACACGCATGTACTTGCATGTGTATAAATTCATACGCGTATCCATACAAACTTCCATACCAACACCCATACACTCATTCCACACACACACAGAAATATATATGTATATTCATATGCATGTGTTTTTGTCTCTGAATGTGTTCTTGCGTTCCAACATAGAGGAGGGGGTGGAGCAACCCAAGGTAGAAATTATCTCACGTGTTTATGTATCGGGGAAATAATGGCCACAAAGTCAGGAAATGATGCACTTTCACACTTTCCTAACCTTGGTGGCGCGCATTTTCGATGTGTGGGCGTGGCCAAATTATAATTGGGGTATATAAACTTGATATTAACGAATGGCAACAGTAGAAGCGATTCTCGTATCTATCTGCTCGTGTCACCATGGCTCTTACATTAGTATGTTGTGACAATAATGCCACTTGTCCTCACTGTACTGTTTTAAGAATTTACACTACGAAAAGTTTATTTTTATTTTAATGTTAATCTTTGTTTTCCAGTCGGTCGTTCTGGCATGTGCCGGAGTCGTTCTGGGATCCGTCCATCCTTCAGCATATGGCCATCACCCACAGCCCGCTTATGGTCATCATGCGCCTGCTTACGGTCACCAGCATGCCTATGGCCACGGTTACTGCGACCCAACTGTTGCCCCAGCATGCGCTGCCAATTCCACTCTCACTTACTGCTTGGAAGA